>NW_005434597.1:390640-427501 GCF_000315625.1 Guillardia theta CCMP2712 | reverse complement strand
GGGGCGGCCTGCCTCGGGAAGGGGCGGCCTGCCTCGGGAAGGGGCGGCCTGCCTCGGGAAGGGGCGGCCTGCCTCGGGAAGGGGCGGCCTCCTAAACCCTAAACCCTAAACCCTAAACCCTAAACCCTAAAACCTAAACCCTAAACCCTAAACCCTAAACCCTAAACCCTAAACCCTAAACCCTAAACCCTAAACCCTAAACCCTAGACCCTAGACCCTAAAACCCTAAACCCTAAACCCTAAAACCCTAAACCCTAAAACCCTAGTAGTAGTAGTAGTAGTTGAGTTTATTAGAATGCTAGGTAGGTTGCATGGCTTGTTATCACCTTGCTCTATTCTAGTCTAACAGGGATCTCGTGACCTGGCAGTTCGGCCCGACTTGGCTGGCCCCTATGGCAGCCGTGCTTCTGCTCTGCTCCCTCCTCTGGTATATACTTCAGTGGTCTTCCCCGGCCTCAGCCAGTGGCGTTTCCTCCGCCGGCCTTGGCCTGGGTCGTCCGTGCTTTACTTGTGTTGCTTCCTCGGCCCCGACACACCTTGGCGGTCTCGGCCGGCCTTCGGCCAGTGAGTGGATGCTGGATGAGGTGGCAAGTGGGTTGTGGATGGGTCCCTGGGACTCACGTCCCTTCCCCCGGGCCTCGGTCCGGACCGGGCCCTAGGGCCCGGCCGGCCTCCGCCCGGCCTCCTCCACCCGCCCCCCTCTCCCCTCCCCCACCGGCTTACCTGCCCTTACCTTCGTTGCTTGCCCCATGTCCACCTCATTTATTTCTTCCTCCTTCCCCCCTTGGGGCCCACAGCTCCGCTCCGCCTCTTGTCCACCTCTAAGACTTGACTCGAGCTTCAAGCACGCGAGAGGCCTGCACCGGCCTCCTCCTCCACGCCCTCGCCCTCCTCAGCCTCCATGTCGACTTCCTCCCTCATCATCAGCCGCAGTCGGTCTTGCTTGTCGACCTTGCCCGTGCAGCTCAACCCATGGTGCTCAGCAAATTTACTGATCGCAAGAAACAAGAGGCTTACAGATCGACTCTCGATGTCATCGCTCTCAGCCTCCTGCTCGAGCGCATCAGTCGCTGCTGCCCTTGGAGAGAAGGCGCTGCCCCTTCTCGCTGCCTTGTTCCCTTGCACCCGTGTCCAGCGCTGCTCGCCGAGGTATGCTCTGAGCTTTTCTTTCAACATGTTTCGCTTCGATCCCAACGTCGGCGTGGCTGCCCAAGCTCCGAGCGTCATGAACTCCACGTTGCCCGGCGAGCAGAAGGTGTCATGCAGCTTGCCAACACTCTTGTCTAGCTCCAGCGAGATCGGCTTGCCAGCTAGCAGCTCCTCCTCTGATGTCTCCAAGAGCATCGTCGAGAGGTCGAGCAACACCTGTTGGTCGACTGGCCCTGACGGTGACGCTGCTTCCATGGTGATCCTGTCGATGTCGCTGAGCTCCAGCCATCCAGCGCCTTGCTGCTGCCCTTGGGGCTCTTGGGCTTGCTCCTCGCTGCTCGGGCTCCTCTCCTCCTCATGCTGAGGGTTGAGCTTAAAACCCACCGCTTCCAGCTTGACTTCCAGGATCCCTTCCAAGTAGAAGGGCATGTCGTCCATCAAGCGTCGAGCCTCTGCCTTGGTCGCCAGGGAGAGAGCTATCAGGCTCCCATCCCAGCTGAGCGTGTCACGATCCTCCTCGACCTCGACGCTGACCAGCTTGAGATTCATTCTTCTTGCTAACTCCAACATGGCTCGCTTGACTCTCGTGATCGATGTGTTACCTCCTCCGCACAGCGCTTCCATCTCCTTCCTCGAGAAGCGGCCTGTGCTCATGCTTGACCTCGACTTGATCTGTACTCTAAAGCTGCTGTGCCTAGCTTGGTCTCTGTCGCGAAGTACCTTCCTCTGCTTGGCGATCTTTCCCCTCGGCACGAAAGTGTCTGCTGTGAGCTCGACTGCAAACGTCTCTCTGAGCTTGGCGTCGTCGCTGATGAGGGTTAGATGTACCCCCTCCATCGCCTCGCTCTCTCTGAACGAGGCCAACGTCTGCTCGCAGCTGGTCAACGTCGGGCATGTTAGTACCCATTCCACTTCTCGCAGCTGCAGAGCTCCAGTGCTTGCTCCAACAGCAACATACGTCTTCGGGCTCGGCCCCTTGCGACCTCTCTGCCCAGGACTCTGCACGAGCATGCCAGCAAGCGGTTGTACCTCTGCGGCTGCAAGAGATTGCGAGACCAGCTGAAATCGATAAATCTGAGCGATCTCGGCCGTCGACATTCCTCCGAGAGCTAAGAGCTGTGATAGCTCGGCAAGGCTCCCTCCCTTGCCCCAAGGTCCTCGCTTGGCTCGAAGCTTGAACGACCGGTCATGTGCAATGCTCACCTCTGTGGCTCGGAACGGTCTGCCGTCTATGCAGTATTCTCTCCTGCCTTCCCATAGCTCCATGGCTGCTTCATTCCGAAGGAAGGAGACGGTGACTGAGATGTCGTCTGCTCGTGCTATCTCAGGTCTGTAAGGTGCTTTCCACATGATGGCCTTGTCGACTCCGTCGACTGAGTCTACCATGAGTCCCAGCTCCATAAGCTTCGTTTTCAACTTTTCTTCTTGTCGAACATACATCGAGGAAATCCCTAGGAGAGTCATGGAGATGAAGGAGGTCCCCTCGGTGCCTTCGGTGCCGATGTATGTCTCGACATTCTGCTTCTTGGCCTCCTCCATCTGTTGAATAAACCATGCTCTCGACTCTGAGCTCCATTCGCTCAGAGAGTCTTCAAACAGGTCGCGTCTCGCCTGCCGACATGTCGAGCGGATGGCTTCAGCGATAGCGTCGGGAGTGCATCCCCCCTCAGCTCTGCAAGCATGAGCTGTCCTACTACCAGGATAACGCTTCATGAAGCTCTTCACTCTCTCAACGAGGTCGGCGGCCTCTTCGACGTGGCCTCCAGAGCGCTCGCCCTGCGTGTATTGGCATGATCTCCGATACAGCAGGTTGCGAACGCTCTCATCATACTGTAGTACCATACTTAGAAAGCTGTTTGAACTGTACAAACCTCTTGCTCGCAGCTTCCTCCGGTGCCCTTGCGCTCTCCCTACGCGCCACAGAGCAGCATGCCTCTGTCAACGGGCCCTAAAACCCTAAACCCTAAACCCTAAACCCTAAACCCTAAACCCTAAACCCTAAACCCTAAACCCAAGACCTGTTGATCGACTGGCCCTGACGGTGACGCTCCTTCCATGGTGATTCTGTCGATGTCGCTGAGCTCCAGCCATCCAGCGCCTTGCTGCTGCCCTTGGGGGTCCTGAGCTTGCTCCTCGCTCTCCTCTTCCTCCTGAGAGCTGACAGTGGGTTTGAAACCTACAGCTTCCTAAACCCTAAATCCTAAACCCTGTCCTACTACCAGGATACCGCTTTGCGAAGCTCTTCACCCTCTCGACGAGGTCGGCGAGAACTGCCAAGTTTCAACTATACCAAGAACTTGCTTCCGGGCCTCTTGGGAAGCTGCTTCTGTTTTAGCGAAGCTTGGTCTCATCAGTGGTAGGCCTCCCGTTGACCACTAACACCCTCTAAAGAAATTTTAAAAATCTTCCCTGACTTTTGAAATATCTCAGATCAGATTTAGGGTCTTTGTTGGCCTTTTCATAGACACCTTCCATGCCAGGGATTTCGGAAAAAGAGGGATTATGAATTACGAGGCATGACGGGGATATAGGGGGGGGTCGGGCGCAAGCAGATGCGAGGAAGGGGGCTGCTGCTCTTGCCACTTGTTGGATCTGTCATCATACTTGTGCGCATTTTCCCGATCATAGTGTTTCAGGTATTCAAACTCTTGCGCGTTTCACAAGGACGGGTCCGGTTTTGACACCTTATGGCTGTAGGATGAACGGCTGACCTTAACTATTGCACAACTCTTGCCAGCATGTGGAAGCCAAGCGGTTGCAAAGGCATGCTACACAAGTGCGCTGACATGCCTAAAGCCCTCGAAGCCACAAGAATCACAAATGTGAGAGCTATGCATTCACATTTTCAGCTGGTATAACCCGATTGTTCTACCAGAAGTCCGAAGTATGATGCTTGCAAATGCTTTGTTGAGAGTGGCTGTTCAGTGGAATGTAACTATGCTATTCGTCGAACGATGAAGCTCTCTTTCGTGACAGGTGAAATGCTCGTTTTGACAGCATATCGTTACTCAGGGTGTTGAACAGGCTGTGCTTACTTTTCAAGACAACCACAATTGAAATCAGATCAACTTATCCAAGGACGTGGTAAATCAGAACACGAGACAGAAGACGCAATTTTTAAGGGACGTGTTTCCAATGAAGTTTTGGTAAGAAATCCAATCAACCAATCTGAACTGAGCAGAAATGTGTATCCTCCCAATGAGAAACTGAATGACTCGCGTTCAAACTCTGGAGAGATGCAATTGAAGATCATTCACAGATCATGGAAACAGAATGGCTCCTCCATTCCTGCATTCCATGCCTGCATTGTTGGAGCAGGATTGTCCGGTTCTGTCATAGCTGAACGATATGCAAGCTGGTTTCGAGACAGGAAAGTGCTCATGGTTGAAAAGAGGAATCATGTTGGTGGGAATTGCTATGACTATACTGATAAAGCAACTGGAATACGAGTTCATAAGTATGGTCCGCACCTCTTCCATACAAATCACAAAGCAGTATGGGATTATATCAACAAAGACGACTTACAGCGAAGAGGAGCAGGTGGATGGATACGGTGGGATCATGAAGTCCTAGCTTCCGTTGAGAACTCACATCAAGGATCGACCTTCGTTCCAGTGCCCATCAACGGAATTAGTCTCAACATTCTGTTCAATTTGAATCTGACAACCGATGAAGAAGTGAAGACGTGGTTAGATTTGCACCGGCCAAGAAAAGAGGATCGTTGTACTCTTTCGAATGAAAAGAGGGAAACCGAGCAGAAAGAATGTCAAAATGCAGAAGATCAGTGTATCTCTCGTGTTGGACAAGATCTCTACAACATTGTTTTCAAAACATACACCGAGAAGCAATGGGGACGGAAGGCTACGGAACTGGGCCCGGAAGTCACAGCTAGGATTCCTGTCCATGGAAATTTTGATTCAAGATATTTCCAAGATCCGTATCAAGCACTTCCACAAAAAGGGTATACGAGATTTGTCGAAGCATTGCTAAATCATTCTTCTATCACTACCATTTTGGGTCTAAACTTTTTCGAAGTGAGGGACATCCTGGAAGATGGAAAGTTTTGTTCTGAGCTGTTTTTTACTGGACCAATTGATGCATTTTTCGACGAGAAACTAGGTAAGCTTGAATACAGATCATTGATGTTTTCTCCAAGAGTCTTCTTCGACGTTGGAGAATCATCGCATGTCCAACCTTCGAGTGTTGTAAATTATCCTTCTCCCGATGTGCCTTGGACTCGAAGTGTAGAATACAAGCAATTTTTGAGACAGAAAAGCAATCACACAATCGTCGTTTATGAACATGGTACAAAGTACGTTGCTGGTCAGAATGAACCTTATTATCCAGTCCCGAATGATCAAAACAGAAGGTTGTTCAAGATGTATCAAGAGTTATCAAAAAGATTGGAATCTTTAAATCAATCAGATGGGAATCGAAAACCTAAAGTGCACTTTGTTGGCAGGCTTGCAAACTATAAGTATTTCAATATGGATGAAGCCATTTTGAATGCTTTGAACCTCTTCGACCATCTTTATGTGAACAGTAAGACGAGGAACCATTTGAGCAATTCTCCTGAGTCAGGACAGCAAAAGTTACAGAACGAGATCAAAACCGTCGGGGGGACGAACGGCTTGCATTGGAAGCACCCCTTCCAGTCCATGGTTCTGGGTCAGGCAAGGGTCAAAGCTAAGTTGATCCGAACACTTTCCCCTCCAGAAAGTGGAATTTCTCTTGTGGTTGAGAATGGAATAATCGTTGATGTCAAGGATGGAGAAGGTTTCATTCATTACATGAGAAAGGCTCAATATCTTTACTTCTTTAAGGTGTTGCTACAACATTATTCTCACGTGCTTCCTAAGCAGTTCTACATTAATATCAATCTGTCTGATCATCCCAAGGAAGGATATCTGAACTTTTGCAGATTAAAGGGCTATTCTGCACAATTCTTGATTCCAAATTCTAGATTTGTTCTAGATGAGGTCATGTCTGGATTTAATGAGTACGAAAATTACGGTCATTCATCCAAGTCTGTGCAAGCTGAGCAAATCAAGAAAAGGATCAATGTTTACACTTACAGTCAAGCAGTCCAGAAGCTGAGAGCAATGGATGTTGTCCCATTTGAGAACAAGATTCCCAAGATTTACACTTCAACTATCCCACATCCTGCGAAGGTCGATTATTTTCATTATGCGGTTGACAACACAGATGTCTGTTCTGGATACGTTTTCACAGGACCGCCATTCGGGCTCGTCAGTCTACGCCAAGACGTATATTTCCGCCTGAAGGAAAAAGGGATGGCAGGCGATACTGTGAAACACAATTTTACGGAGCATCTCAGATACAAGTATCTGCTTTACAATGATGGGAACTCCTTGTCCGACAGAACTCGGATCTTGCTTCCCATCCATGCTGTGATGATTCGCCGGTAATTCATTGCCTTTTTGTTCCTGTGCAAACTCACAAATCGTGGCATGCAGGCGTGGTTCGGCATACGAAGAATTTTACACCTACAAACTAAAAGAAAATACTCACTTCGTCAGCTATCAAGATACGACAGAATTGAAGCAAATTGTGATTCGTTTAGAATCGTTTCCCCATCTGAGCAAGAAAATCATCCAAGAGAACAACGCCTTTGTTGATGAACAGCTGACTTTTGAAAATGTTTTAGAGTATACTGCACATCTTCTACATGAGCTACTTGTAACCTAATAAATGAATCTGGCCACCTACGAAGGAAGGCTTAGTACAAGCAAACAATCTGCAAAGGGTGATCGTTTTCATTATGACAGAACCACTGTTGATTTGATACTTGTTGAAATCTAATATTCGAAGTGACGTGAATGTTAACGTCACGTGGGATGTACTAGTCGTTTATGTAGGATCCATCACACGCATTCTAGCTGCGCTCAACGACGTCCGATATTTTACTTCGACTGCTGGACACTTCGACGTGCACCATTTGAAACACAATAGAAGCAAACAGCACTGATCCATTGATCTTTCTTTTGTCGATCTTTCTTTTGTCGATATTATCACTGAACAAAAATAAAGCCTGCTTTGTTGTCATAGTTCGTATTTTGCAAAAATGTGTGTCAATTGTACTCATTTGCTTATGATGCAATTGTGCATGAATGCTCTGATCATTGTATATCATGTGTTTATGTTGTGATCACATTTGTATTGTAATCATTTATATAGTTCGATTGTTTGTGTACGTTATCATCTTGCATGAACATTGCAATCATGTACATGATGGGAATATTTTGTGTTCAGTAATTATGCCTATACTGTGTCACGTGTACGTCGGGTACACATGTATATGGCGTGATAATATGAACATTCTGTAATCAACGGGTACTTTGTTATCATTTGTGTGTGGCATTAAGATATGCATAGTGTCATCATATGCACCTGCTTCTTCACGCTCCAACCTTTCCTCCAAACCTCTCCATCGCACAGCTACATCATGAGAGAGTTTGTGGGTTTCTCACACCCCACCCTCAAGATTTCACAACAAAAATACCCCTACCCCTACATACCTCACCCATGACCCACCCTGACTGAGGTCCGAGCATGTTACTAAACCACCCCCTGCACCCCCTGCACCCCCTGTACCCACGAACCATTCCTCACTGGTGCATGAAGTCATGGTAGACCGGAAAGTGGAGAGACAGGCTTGCAGACAGACACGGGAGGTAGAGGATGCTTCTGAATCATAGCAAGAGGGTGTTTGCTTGACTGATATCGATAGAACATGCTTCCAAACTCGCCATGCGTGGAGATTCACGAAGTCGAAAGCAATGGAAAGATTCATGGTGACCGAAGAAGGTTTTTCGTTAATTGTTATCTTTACTTCACCGAACCTCTCTTGCTTTTCAGATATGTTTGGCCAGATGGATTGATCTGGGAAGGGGATGTTTGCGAGGAAAAATTATGTGGAAGGGGCATGTTGCGCTATCCAGATGGCTTGATGTATGGTATTGAAGTACTGAAGCTGTTTCTGAGCTTCGATCAGTACTGAAGGAGAGTTTATCGATGGCGAGATTTTCGGTCAGGGAACTTTGAAATGGCCGGATGGGTCATCGTATTCTGGTAATGAAACTCATCTATCAAAGCAAAGTTCGACATAATTTGAACTTGATCAAGGGGGACTGGTCGCAAACAGGAGGCATGGCTATGGAGTCTATAAATGGAAGGACGGAACAATCTACAAAGGAGAATATGTGAATGATCTTCGTGAAGGTAATGCTGGTGAAGTTTTGGCCTATCTAGTAACTTTTTCACAGGGGAAGGATTCTATCGAAGCTGCGGATTCCAGTACTTGGGTAGTTGGCGTGAGGACAAGATGCATGGCGAGGTAATTTTCCACGACGGAGCAACAAGAAAGCAAAGTGACCTGTCTGGATGCTAGGGGACATACGAATGCCAGAGTGAAGATCGTGTGCTTTTCCGGATTTTCAAAGGAAAATTTGAGAAGAACTTTCCAACCTCCGGTACATTGACAACGAAATGCGGTACGACCTTCGAAGTCATATACGATGGAAAGACACACGTCACAGGATGTCCATGGTGAGTGAGAATGGCTACCTGCACAAGCAAGAAAGCTAGCGTTTTCTTTTGAGAATTTGATTTTAATTTATTGTGAAGTTGTCCCTGACGCAGGTTATGGAAATCCACAAGGTACAAACGAATCTGAGAAGAGAGTCTTGTCAGTATTCACATTCTTGAATATCTTGACAAACCATTCCAGTGAAGAAGACACCAACATTACAAAAGAATTATCAGAAACAAGCGAGGAATATAAGATGGTGTCTGATTTGTTTTACCTTTCTCTCCAGAAAATGTTGTAAGTTTCCTTTTATTTTAATTGCGATGCTTACCTTCAGCCTAGCCCACACATACAAAAGATTGAGCGAGTGCAAAACACTGGCTTGCGAAATCTTTTCTTGGTTCAGGTTTTCGTTTTTTACTTTCAAGCATGTTTTTGCCGTTTGACAAGATTTGGCGCAGAGAGATCGCATCAAGTGTGAGATCGAGAAGAGAGGGCTGGAGTGGGTTCCAGGAGCAATGGAGCGATGGGCTTTTCATGGCACTACATCTCAGTGCATGTGAGTAATTCCTCACAAGTTGACGGAAACCTCAAAATATGCAGGGACGAAGATCCAAGCACAGCCATCATGAATGAAGGATTTCTGGTCACACTAGCAGGTGCTACTCTTAACTGTGATAAGAGTACATTGATCTATTTGCCATCCGGTATGCACAGGATCAAAAAATGGAGCATCCTACGGGGCTGGAGCGTACTTTGCAAGAGATTCGAAGTAATCTTTCGACGTTTTGCATCATTGCAACTCAAATTATCCATTTCTCACAGATATTCTCTCAACTATTCACGACCAAACTTATCCGGTGACTGTTGTATGTTTCTCGCACGGGTACACAAAATTCAAGCATGCGCATGAACAAACATTGTTTTAATGGCGATGTGTTCACAGATCATCACCGGCCGCTACACGAAGGGAGATTCCTTCATGCGGGCACCTCCGATCGACCCTAGCGGTATAAGCTTCATCCTCCCTCCTCAAATCTTAGGGATCCGCTGATGTCGCTTGATGAGTTAGGAGGACCAGGCCAACACTTTCATAGTCTCGTGAATAGCTTGCACGACCCGTCAATCTTTGTGATTCCGGTCTGAACGCCACAATATCTACACTCCATTGGGATCTCTGACCAACATTGCCAGCATGGTGCCAGCGCTTATCCTGCCTACAAGATCACATTCTCCTTCTCGCCGTCGAAGAGAAAGGCTGACGAAGAGAAAGGCTGCACACAATGTTCGGTATGAAGCGTTGATTGGAGCCAGTTTTCACTGATTGAATCCTCGCGACAGACCAACAAGACCGCACGGATATTGAATTTCTGATGAGTTACCACATCTCATGAGTAGTGCTAGAAACAACACAGAATAGCGCTTTATGCCGGAAAATGTGACCTAATTGTACACAAAATTGAGCATTGATTAGTTTGAAAATATCAAGGTTGAAGTGGACGAGTCTGACTGAATCAATTGATGGATGAAATAAAGACTTGTTTTCTAATAAAAAATTCAAAGACATGCCTTGCTCAGCATTCGTTACACATCTTTCATCGTGTTTTGGCAAAGAGACCATCGAAAAACGTTTTACGATTTTGTCAAGGGGACAGAGCATTGTGTTCGCAGCATGAGAGTTTGTCGAGGAATCCTCGAGTCCAGCAAGATATTGATGCTTTACGAAGGGTCAAGATGCCGAAAACAAATGCATTGCAGGATGATTCGGATTGATCTCCTCGTAAACCAGGGCGACAGTTGCCATGGCGTCCTTGGTGAGCCTCCAGAGGTAGATCAGTCCCGGCCCGCCCCACCATTAAGAACCAAGAAACAAAAAGGCAGCAATTAACATCATGATTCATCCTCGCATTGACAAGGCAAGTACCTAAAATGAGATTATAATCTATATTAAATCATTGTAATTCATTTTGGAATTGTTCGAAATGCAGATAACAAGGTTTTAAATACCAATGTTAAGAGTACATGCATAGGTTTGAGTAATATATTATTAGAATATATTATTATATGATGTACCGCGTAATATTATATGAGGTCAAAATAAAACCATGAAATTATACCAGCTGACACTTATAAAATCCCGCGGAGGCTGGAACGACAGCTGAACATGGCAGCAGAATGACGGTTAGGGCGATCGATGTCGAGATGATAGTCAAGGAAAAATTGAATGGTAGGAGTGCGCCAAGGTGAATTTCAGAACGTTGGAGGCATGAGAGATGGTCGAGGGATTGATACGACTGAAAAGATCATCTTGATTGATATCTGGGGAAAGATACACATTTGTCCTCTAGAAGTTGAAAGAAGAAGATGAGAGAATGAAAGGCAGGCACAGCTAGTTTTTCCCATTTAAATTGATTGGTCTATGATGCTTAACCAAAGCAAGTCTTAGAAGTTGTATGGACAGTACAGCAACTGCGTCAAGTGGTTGGGTTTCTGGAAAGGAGCCCAACATGGTGGCAATCAAGATCTCGTTTCGTAGATCAATGGTCTGCCTTGATTTTGGCCCCAGTCTGTTTTTTCTTTTTTCTTTTCACTTGTGCTTATCAACTTGAAAAAGAATTCGTCTCGCGATGTAAAGAATAGTCAGTTGGTCTGATTTGGTTTGTTTGTGCCGTTGGTAATGATTTTATATTTTTTGGGCAGTCTTATTGGAGCGAATTCTCATACCTGGGAAACGTTGGAGATGATATAGATCTACATGATCACCACGGCTGTGTGTTCCAAACTTGCAAACGATGCATGCGCATGAGTTCAAGCTGGGAAGTCCAACTCACTCTGGATTTTTCTTGCATGAGGGGTTGACCTCTGAAAGTATTCATCCTCTTTTCAACATAGCGAGTCCCGAAAGAAATCCTGAAAGCTACGGAGGGCATAGGCGATCTTCTGCTCAAGATTCGCCCATGGCAGGCACCTCGCGAGCCCATCATCCGTCAACCAATGGCCACAGACCAAACGGCAACCGTGCAAACCATTCCAACCCAGATCAACACAATGTGAAATCAGCGAAGCAGAGCAAGCAGCAGAGTTACTATGAATTCCTTGGTCTGGAACAGACATGCACAGGTGAGCCTTCGTTGTGTTTTCGAGTCGTTCACGCGAGATGGTAGATGCGGAAATTAAGAAAGCATATAAGAAGCTTGCCGTCAAGCTACATCCAGACAAAAACCTTGACGATCCTTCTGCACAAGACAAATTCGCATATCTGAATGAAGCTTATTCGGTCTCATCGCCCATTGCTTGCGATGTGCATGACTGGAAACAGGTGCTGACAGACCCGATCAAACGAATTGACTATGACAAGGAGTTGGCTGGCGGCAATGTTGGGTATGGAGCTTTCGGCAGGTATCTCAGACTCACTCTGAATTGTTTACTAGGTGGGGTTGGAATCAGGAGGCTGCTAAGGAAAGGGCGCGTAACTATCATTGGAATGGAGACGACATGTTGTTTAATTTGGGTGATAGCATAACGAGTGCGATGACAAAAAGTCTAAAGCTTGCTTTCATCAGGGGCCCAACTGCATCGTGCACGAAGAGGTCCCTCAAGTAAGTTTAGCAACAAGACCGTGCTTGCAAGGAATCTGATTATGTCACAGCTGCGCAACGGATAAAAGAAGCTTTGTCTTGCTGGAGATGCTCTTGCCTGTCCTCTTCCATCTAATCAAAGTGGCCTCTTCTTTGCAACCTTTGGGTCTCAACTTCTTGTCTACATGGAAAAACGTTTTGTATAAGTTTGCGGACAGTTGAAAAGAACACGCGTAGTAACGGCCTAAACTCATAAATTCAGAGCTTGGTGAACTAATTTCTGTTTGATGGTTGCGTTTTCTACTTGTATCCTTTTGGACCTCATCAGCTCCTCGCCTCCATGAACTCCGTCCTCCCATCCTTGTCTCGCCTCCCCGCCAACAGCATTTCCTCCTTCGCGTTTCCATTCCCCCCCACTCCCCCCTCAGAGTATCTATTAACAAAGAAGGAGAGACAGCAACGCTATGCCCCTTTATATGTCGACGGCAATGCGAGGGGGGCAATGCCGGTGGTGTCAAAACATATGCCAGCACCAGCCGAGA
This sequence comes from Guillardia theta CCMP2712, assembly GCF_000315625.1. Lineage (NCBI taxonomy): Eukaryota > Cryptophyceae > Pyrenomonadales > Geminigeraceae > Guillardia > Guillardia theta. Next base: position 414,683 of record NW_005434597.1, on the reverse strand, counting down.
GATGAAAGATGAAGTAGAGACCAAGTGATCAACGTTAGGATACTTGAGAGACGGAGAGATGATCTTGTTTCTCACATTCATAAAGTACGATTCCTTTTGTATGATCTACAACTGAGATGGAGAGCATTATTTCCTCTTGACATTTCCTCCGCGAGTTAAAAACAAAAGGAAACTGATGAGTTTTGAAAAAAAAAAGATGTTACTTTAAATCATTGGGAACACTGATGAGTTTGCAAGGCGAGAAAAGAATTCTTCTTGGGATGAAGTTCCAAGAATTGTTCCAATGCGCCTGGACAGCATCAAGATTTTGGATTATTTTTATTGTTGTTGTCTCCGTCCCCACGGCTTCAAGCGAAGGCAGCACTCCAGCGGGAGGTCTCTTCAATGGAGCATGGGGTATTGGCGGCAAGACACGTGAGATTCCGCCAGCGTCTGTGACGCCAGAGATTGAGCACGGTACATGTGGATAACCTTGCTTGCCATGCTTTCATGAGATGCTGTCATGCACAGATGTTCATGGCAAAGATGAAGATCATCGCTGGTACGACACCGTACGAGACGTGTTCAGCCGCATAGAGACGCCAGGTGAGGAGGCGGAGCGCGTGAATGCGGCTGAATGCTCATTAAAGGCATCACGTGGAACCTGAAGCCCAAGCGAACCATCCTCAAGATCCGAAAGCGGTTCTGCTGTACTGGCGCTGCTGACATGGCTTAACCGTCAGCAACAGCCTCTATCCACTCGGCATCACTCGGCTGACGCTTGGGGCTGATTTCGACCCGATGCTGGGGTCATGGAGGTGAGTCGCGGGAGGGAGCAGCTGATGGCTGACTGAAGGCGAAGCGTGAAGACAAGCTGGAGGGACCTGGTGATCGGGGGCAACATCAACATCCAAGGATCGGAGATTGCCATCACCAAAGATTTTAACGTGAGCAACTGCGAGTGAGTGAGCAGCCTAAGACCTCAGCAGGTCGACGAGCGAACCTCCTTGTGGCTCAAGGCTGGGTTCGATTGGCAGACCAAGAAAAGCATGATCGGCTTCAAGATCAGGCCCAACCCTGGCTTGTCCGCAAGGATGTACAGCGAGAGCGGGCCCATGCTCCAGATGCGGAAGCGAGTGCCTCTGCACGAGAACTTCCATGTCGAGTTCGACTCGGTGAGTGTCAGCTACTTCTCCTCGCTTGTGACGCGGCATACTTCAGAGTCTGCAGCTCCCCGACGCTGCTTACACGTCTACCAGCGGTGGGAAGCTCAGCCTCGGCCTGGGAGACTTCAAGGTGGACATGCGGGAGCTGAATGCTGTAATCGAACTATGAGGTTATGAAGGGGATGAACACTTGAAACTCTCCTACATGCCAACACTGAGTGAAGGACCGTTGAGAGAGGGTCAGAGGGCAAATGCAAACTAAACGATAGGGCTAGCGGACAACCATTGCTGCATGCTCCTGAAACATGCAAATCATCCAGAACTAACAGGATACCGACACGTCGCATGTGCAGCAGTGCCGTGCTGCTGCTCCTGCTAAAACGAAATATATGGCAAGACTAGCCGATAACATATACGGCATCCCTGTAGATTAGCACATAACTGACAATATTGTACGCCTCTTCCATGCTTGTTTGTAGATCCACAGGCGAAGGCATTGCTCTTTCTGCGAAAACGCTTTGTCTGCGAAAATTCACCCTCCTCTCACTATCTTGATCTCCCTCCTTTGTTCTTTCATTACGCATCCACACCTTGAACCCTCTCTTATCAACTCCCTCCCTCCCTCCCTCCCTCCCTCCCTCCCTCCCTCCCCTTCCCTCCCTCCCTTCCTCCCTCCCCCTCGCTCTCCCTCCTCCCACACTGAAATCCCAGCAAGGGCGTAACGGCATGACACCGATGCTTCGATTACGGGTACATTTGAAGTCTTTGACAGGGGTAGTGCTGGTACAGGGTTATGCCTTCCGACTTGCGAGAAGGCAGGATGAGAAGGGGAGGAGGGAAGAGAGGAGGAGGAAGGGGAGGAGGAGGAGGTGCAGGAGGAGGAGAGGAAGGAGGATGAAGGAATGGCATCAGGAGTGGGAGGATTGAATGTATCATCAATGCTTGAAATCTGAAAATGATTTGAAAAGGGAGAAAATGACGGAGTTGGATTTTATTAGGACGGGTCTGTACAAGCATTGCTAACTCTTGAGATTTTTCATATATAACATTCCATTTTTTCATTGTCACCAAATCACATTCTCCCATTCCACAACACCTGATTTTCACTTGCAGACGAGGATCGAACGGGAATCCAGCCAGCATTGTCAGCTCCGAGGATAGGCTTGTGTGAGGGACGCGTCCGAGTGTAGCGAGGAATCAAAGGAAGACCCATGCGGTGTCGGAGGTCGTCTGGCATTCTTGGCTGGTCCGATAGGTGACAAGAGGGAGAGCCTGGTCTCTTCGGCCATGTCTTTCATCCCAGAGCCTCCTCGCCTCGGGCCCAACATCGCAAACATCACAGCGCATGGGGTGATTCCTGTTCTCATCCCCCCCCGCCCTGTCGCCCATGCGCTGCCAGAGGTGATGGTGATGACGACGAGCTCTGTAACCTCCACGCAGAGCGGAGGGACACAGGCAGCAAGGACAAGGAAGGAGCTGCCTGAGTCGATCAGCTTTGAAGGATGCGGAGCAGCAGTGAGTTTTCACCTGGGAGTTTACGAGGCCGTTTGTCGCCTCTACGGCAGGGACACGCTGCAGCATCGAAGAATCAGGTACGTTGGAACCTCTTCGGGCGCCATCGCTGCTCTAGTCGCCGCACTGGGGCTGGAGGCGGAGCCGTGGATGCGACGGATGGCTCACCTGTGGGAGCCCATGGGCCAGTGCTGCTTCGGTCTGCTGCAAGTGGACAAGTACGTGGAGCTCGCTCTCGATGAGATCCTGGAGAGCTTCGGCAAGAATGCCTACATGCACCTCAGAGACAGGCTCTTCGTCTCTGTCACAAAATTCTTCAGCAGAAACACGATGATTAGCATGTGGGAATCCAACAATCACGTGAAAGATGTCATCTTAGCGTCTTGTTTCATCCCGGTCGCAATGCTCCGACCAGTTCGAATCGGTTCTTTCTTTGTGATTGATGGCGGATTTTCTCTCAACTGCCCGAGATTAAATCCCAAGACGTGTTTGGTTTCTCCCACCAGGTTTTTTCATTCTTAAGCTCCTTGTCTGCCCTCCTCTGATTGAAAATCGTCTGATCAGGACGCCGGGCTCCGATGTCAAGCCCAAAGTGAAGGCGAGATTTCGGTTCGCTCAACGGGAGGGGTCTACTTGACATGACGCCTGAGGCTCAGGGACGTTATTGGAGCCCCGTCGCAGACACGATTCGTCGAGCTCTGGCACAGTGGGGTAAGAGATCATGTGATGAGGGACAAGGGCTGACGGCAAGCGAAAGATCGAGAGTGCTGTAGATTACTTCAGCCCCGGCTCGCAAGCTGCTGTCGTTCACGGACCTGCTCTGCAACAGACAGCGTGTGGCAAGTTTTACTACTGGGCGATGAAGCAGAAGTCGATGACCTGGTTGGTGTCTGTTTTCAGCCTGACGACCATGGCAGGGCGTGCTTGATGTTGCGGATCTCGCTCTTCTGGTTCGTGTTGCTCATGCAGGTCTTGTGCCTTCCCTGCTGCTGCGTGAGGTAGCTGCTCGGGTCTTGTCTTCCTCTCCTGACGGCCTCTCAGCTGGTTCTCCTTGCAGTCCTCCGATGAGAGGGAACGGGAAGCCAACCCTCTCTTTGCTCCCGAGCGAGTCCCTGACTTGCACGGCGACGGGATTCAGCCAGTGTGACCCCTGCGCTGTACTGCCCTCCGTTGTGCGTGTGTGCGACGATGCGATGTATGATAAAGATTTCAAGCTAAGTTTACAAAGCCTGGTCCCCTCCTCCGCTATCTCTCCTTCCCGCTGCGCTGGATCATCCCTGCCAGCTCTCCTCCCAGTTTCGACTAAAGTTGGAGTGAGAGGAGCGAGGAGTCGCATCAGCCACCTGTAGAGCGTCGCGCATGCAGTACGGTCGCCCCGCGCGCATCTCAGTCATGATGCCCTGACGCACCACCTGCCGTCGCTGTTGACAGGCTCAGAGGAGGCGAGGAGGCAAGGCAGCTGGTCAACCTGCAGCGACTCCCTTTTGATCTCCTTCCCGCAGAAGACTGCGACGAGCTTGAGCAGCAGCACCTCCAGCAGACTCTCACCTAACTCCCAGCTGCTCGTGGCTGCGCCCTTGGACGAGAGGAGATCAAAGACTCCTCGGACAGCCAAAGGCACCAGGCGGTCGAGCACCTGCCGCTCAGCTGAGGACGAGGAGGCAGCGCCGCATGGGAGGACCTCAGTGCCCATGGAGAGGTCGGGGCTGATGTTGCACTCCAGCAGCCAGACGTTGAAGCTGGCAGGCACAGTCAAGCTGAACCTCAACAAGGAACGGACGGACTTGTCATCAACAACATAGTCAAGACCAAACCATTCGAAACATCCTTCCTTGTTCTCAATCAGATCCTGCTTACACCATCAGCTGCAGCGATCCAGACGCATGTTGAAAATTCCTGGACGCAATGCAGGCACATGAGCGAGATTCTCCTTATTTGATCTTCAACTTTTTTCCAGAGGCTTGTAAAGACTGACATCACAACAAACCAGCTTTCAAGCAAACAATGTCGTCACCTCTCTCCGCCTTCAAAGTTTTCTTCCAGGTATTTCTTTAAAGTTTCCACACTCCACATGCTCCCGTCTTCTTCGCTGTCTTGCTCCTCGTACTTGCCACTCTTGACCTGCACACATCTGCTTCGAATCACACGCTCGCCCTCTGACCTCCCCCGCTCGCACCGGTTGCACAGATGCTTGAAGTGATTCTTGAGACTGTCGGCGTCCAGGCTGTGACTTTCTGTGCAGATTCTCATGTACGGCTCATGGATCCAGGCAGTCAACGGGTTCCAGTTGGAGACCTGCGCTGCTTCCTCACTCTGTGGAGGAGGAGAAACGAATCTCGCACCAGCGTCCACGAGCGAATGTCGAATTTCTTGTCATGGAGCAGGAGGCAGTTCTCGATGTACTTCTGCGCAATGGCGCCTTTCTTTCGGCCTTGAGGGCGTCAGGAAGCGGAGGAGAGAAAGTCTGCGCTACCAGCAGCATAACACAGCAGCTCCCTCATGCCGTCAAAGCACTTGATCCCGTTCCCTCGGGTGCCGCAGCCCGGCTTCACCAGCCACACGTTCCTCACCCCATCCATGCCAAACTTGACACGCTCGTCAAACACGCTGAGGCAGAAGAGTCACAGATAACCTGCACGTGCTCCAGCTTGAGGCGACTGAAGACGTCGGCGACTCTCTTGCTTACTTCCTCAGACGTCAACGACCGCCATTCGTGCGGGGGCTCTGAAGACGAAGGTCAGGGGAGGAGGAAGAGGAGGAAGAGGAGGAAGAGGAGGAAGAGGAGGAGGAAGAATGAGTGAGAGACCGAGATCTTTGGTCCTGGTAACCATGAAGGATTTCCACGACAAGTCCAATCGAATCCAGAGATAATGATGAATGCCCAACACTCCTGCTACATCTCCATCTTTATCTCCTTGCAGCAGCTTCTTTTTGTTGTCCAGAAACCTCCCAAGACTATCAACGGCAGCAAACATAACAGCAACTGATCTTATTACCTCATACAGATGTGAGTCGCGCTTTCAAGGATGTCATACTTTCGCTCCTGACTTGTCTTTGCTGCAGGATCTGTGAGCTCCATCCCCAGCATCTCTCGTTTGATCTCGACGGCTGCAGCTGTGAATATGAAATCTTCGATGAAGTCTGCTTGCTGCGTTCAGGACCGCTCGGCTCTGCTCGGCTCACAAACACCTTGCAGCTCCCAAGGGTTGTAGAGGTTGTACATGCGAGGAAAGAAGCTGTCAACTTCCATCCCGTCGAACCATCTCAACGACTTCAAGTTTCTGTTCAGACCCACCTGACTCTGTCTCACCCAACCACCCAACCTCCTCCTCCCTCTACCTTGGCGCCAAGCTCGCTGGCGGTACCGGGGAAATGATTTACAAACTGAGAGGAGGCGAGCTTGCCAAAGTCAATGTCTGCATGGCCGAGGGTCCACTTGAGGTCGAAGGCGTTGGAGTCCTCTTGCTGTTGCATAACTTTGATCCCCCTGTAGTGACGCACAAGAAGGAAAGTGAGCAACATGCAAGAGCTTGATGAGAAAAAGAAAGACATACCGACTCCTTGCCTCGTCTTTCACTGACTTGTTGCCCCCAACAAGGAAAAGAGTCGCCGCTGGCTTCTTGGACAAGTCTCCTCTGTTGTCATCGAGCTTCACTCAGCCGACAATCATGATCGCAGACAGGAACCTGAAGTGTGTCTTGTGTGACTTCTTCATGCGGATCAGCTGCCATGCTGGTGAGTCAGGCGGCGAGGAGGAGCAGCTGTCGCACATGCTGAGCTCCCGCTAGCTCGAAGTCTCCTCCCAGTATGTTGGTAGGAGGCAGAGGGTCCTCCTTGAGCCTGCTGACGTCAGCGAGGTCTAGGATAGAGTCCCCTCTACCTCTGCATCGCACTCTTGGAGGGTTTGAGCGCTTCGGGGGGCAGTTTTAGAATATCGGGATAGAAACAAGCGAGGGTCACCAGAGGCAGATTCTCTCTCGACGCTCGAGCTGCGCTTGAGAGGAGGAAAGACTGTTCTCTTGTCTTGATGCTGCTGCGATGGAAGAGGAACCGCAGCCTTGTTGAACAGACGTCAAAAATCGGGCGATACACAGCCAAACGTCAAACTCACGATCTGTTGGCTTTGAGGGTTTGACCTTTGAGCAACATCAGCATCTTCCTCTGTCTTCTGCACTAATCTTGAGCTAGCGATCTCATGGCTGGAGCGACGTCACACAACCACCGCCATGCTGATCGAGTCACCTCATCATACTCAGCATGACGCCCATCACATCTCTGAAAGAAACTTGAGACGCGTGGTGGCACTCACTTGCTACCTCTCGTCTGCTGTCTTGGGGTTGCCTCTGATAGACATGGCTGGGGTTGCCGGAGATGGCTTCCTAACAAGAGCGTCTCTATCGCGGTAGCCCGAGGTGAGGGACTTGGAACGAGTGACTTGGCGGTGACATGGTTTGCATGCAATTGAAAGGCCATTGACCTCCAGGCCATCAAATTTAAGACCATCCATCCTCATGCTGGGAGGTGCAGCAGATTGAGCAGGAGGAGGCCTCCACATTAGAGGCGTGAGGAGAGCGGCCTAGCGGGTCACCGCCATGGCTTGACAGTATCAACAAACGTGAGGTCAACGAGAGGACTACGAGCAAACAAGCTTACCAGACATCACCAGGATGTTATCGAAAGAGAGAACAGCTTCATCGTTCTACATCCTGTTGGTCCCTCCGCTCCTCTTGACTGACAGCCATCTCATCTTGACTTCGCTCCCGCTGTCATGAACCGAGAATCCATATTCCATTCCTATCAGGGTTCCGTTGCCCTGCCCCTCATACCGTCACCTACAAAAAATATCCTGCGATAATCCTGTAAACGTAATGAAAAATAGATTTGTGTTCGGGGCCGGATTGCAATGTCACGTCCTTGATGACAGGTAGCTGTACAATAAACTGACGCATAAAAAGCACAAAGAATTCAATTTATTTTTGCTTTTTGAAGTCTTTTATATAGAACGGGAATATAACTCGACCTCGGAATGTGGACTCCTCCGCGCACCACCCCACCTGTTCCATTTTATGACCCTACTAATTGATGGTATATACCCCACCCCCTCCTGTGTACCGGAAATCTTTCAACAAAAACCCTTTGCGTTGGAGCATTTTTTTTAGTTGGGGTCGTGAGAATTGCAAAGTGGGGCGGTCTGAAGGGAGGGGGTCCACGAAAAAGGGTGGGTGATGGCCTATGAAAAGGGGGGTAGGGGTTGTAACATAGTCGGGCAAGTTCTTGCTCCCACATTAGGGGGCTTATGGGCGCCAGAGACCTTAGACCTTAGGATTAGCTGTCCTTGCCGTTACACGGCGGTTTTAACCTTAGTCTGATTTTGAGACGTTGTGATATAGGGGAAAAGCAATCGAGTTTTCTTCTAAAATCACTCAATAATTTGTACCATGACCTTAACTTTTAGAGTTTTATTCTCTTTTTATTTCATTTTTGGAAGTGTTGGATTAGTAGTGAAACTGAAATGTTTGTGCAGAACGAGCGCTTGCAAGGTGTGTGAGATGTTAGCTTATGCTGTTGTAGGTGATGTTGCAAGCAAGTACAAGCATGATGAAGAACAGCTTAATGCATACGAGGTGTTGCATGGTCCAATTATATTACTCATGTTCTAATTACAATGAACACAGGAACAAAGTTAAGATGCACATTACAAACCATCACATGTACTGAATATCTGTTGCTAAACTTCACAGCAACGATGTCCACACACCTCAGCTCAACTCGCTTCCTATCAGATCCGTCGTGATGGTGTCAGACTCGGTTCTTTCACGAATCCAGGATGTATAGGAAGCTTGCCAGCCCTTGTTGTACTCTGTCCTGAGAACGAGGTATCCATTTGTGTTGCTAAATCTTGTCATTCATGCGTCGAGGTGAAGCCAAGAATTGATTGATGGATTGCCATTATACAAGTTTACCTCATAAAAGCCGTTCACCATGGGAGTCCTCACCATGAACACTGACATTCGCATCGCATTTTCGAATTCAAAACGCTTCCACTGCCCTCACGGTCCATGAAGCCTCCAACCCTATCCCTCAACTTTGAAGGTCTTGTCATTCCCTAGCTGCTGAGGCATCAATCCTCTTGTCTCACAATGAGAAGCACGCAACATACATGAGCCACGGGTTGATGCGCACTCGGAGCATCAGGTCGAAGGTGGTTTGACTCGAACGTCCCTCGCGCGGGGGGAAGGGAGAACTTTGAACTCGCAACGGTTGGTAAGCCAAAGGTTATGGTTGTCCAGGGGATTAGCTACTAATTGCTAATCCCCTGGGCGACCTTAGCAGGGGATTAGCCCTCCCTTTGACTAAAACATTTGTACCAGGAGCTAATCCTAAGGTCTAATCCCCTGGCGCCCATAAGCCCCCTAATTGTACCACGGGTCTACCTGTCATGAACAATGGACCACTACCCCCCCATCAGACATAAAATGATGGTCAAAGAGGGGTCCTACCTACGCGAGCCACCCACCAAGATCGATATCTATCTGGCCTACCCTTTCCTCTGTAATTGCACCCCCGCCTCTTGAACCCCTACCTACCCTGCCGAGACGACAGATTTCGACCACCCCTCCAAACACCCTTCATAGTACCTCATTTTCTACTGTGAGGTTCTAGTTGACCACCCCATGTCCTGGTATTTCGAGCCCCCACCCTTCACCTTTACAAGGGACCCTCTTGGCTCTTCGGACTTTGTCTTCCTCGCTATGCCACTGCTGTTTCCTCTGCCTCCCTTTCCCCGGCCTCCTCCTCTCCCCTCCCCTCCCCTCCCCTCCCCTCCCCTCCCCTCCCTTTCCACCCATCCCCGCCACATCCCTGCCCCCCTCCTCTCCTGCCATGGTTGCTCTGCCTCCTCCTCTCCTCGTGCCATCGTTGTTCTGCTTCCGTCTGCTTTCCTCTTTCTTGCCATTGCTCTCCTCCCGCTCGCTCTCACTTGCACAATCTCTGCAATCCTTTCATTGAGGCCATTGCTTAAAATCATAACTCTATTCTGATGTAGTAACATCGTTTATTCGTCATTCTTGCCTTATTTCACTTCCTCCTATTTTTGCTCTCAATCATTTTTGTCCCTGCCATACATCCAACCCACTCCTCGCGTCTGCTGATTCTAAGTGATCTGCTTACCTTTGTGCACGATCTATTTCCTGCGCCTCGCTTTCCAAACTTGATCAGCAAATATTGTTTTCCCTTTGTCCGTAACTGGATATGTTGATTGACCTCTGCTTAATCTCCCTCACCCGCTCACTCCCTCGTTGACTCCTTCATGCTGTTGACCTAATTTTGTCGTAGGTTGAGCAGAGATGTTTCTTCCCTTCTTTTCCGCAGATCTTCATCTTCCAAGTTTGGACTTCGTTGACACCTGTGATGGAAATAACTGCTTCTCCGTTATCGACTCTTACTCGTCCAGCAACACCAACGGTTTCACCGTGTACGACACCACTTCACCGACGTACACCGGTTCCGATGCTGTTCATGAGACTACTTCGTTGAACCAGACCTATGGATGGGGCTGTGAGAGTGGAGACGCTTATGGATCAGGTTGTGTGTGGGAGCGAGTTCGTAGATGAATGACGCTTGTGCTGCAGGAACTTCCTTTGATTCTGGCGTGGGCACCAATCAGTCCGATGCTGACATCTATCCCTACAATGCCGTCGCAGACAAGACCTCCATGCTCAGCTCTTCCTACACAGACTCGGCTGGCAACGTCTACACTGGCAACAACGGGTTCACCGTTACCGACAGCTACACCTGTGGCAGTGGAGATTGCGGAGGCTTCTCCATCAGCGACGTGTACGGGAACACGGCGTCCTCCTCGGCTGTGCAGCAGCTTCACGAGGTGACCAACAACAACACCTCCATGCTCAGCTCTTCCTACACAGACTCGGCTGGCAACGTCTACACTGGCAACAACGGGTTCACCGTTACCGACAGCTACACCTGTGGCAGTGGAGATTGCGGAGGCTTCTCCGTCGGTGACGTGTACGGGAACACGGCGTCCTCCTCGGCTGTGCAGCAGCTTCACGAGGTGACCAACAACAACACCTCCATGCTTTCCTGCTCCGAGTTCACCCACTGCGAGTCCACTGATGCTGCTGGCAACGTCTACGATGGCAGCAACGGGTTCACCGTTACCGACAGCTACTCCTGTGGCAGTGGAGATTGCGGAGGCTTCTCCGTCAGCGACGTGTACGGGAACACGGCGTCCTCCTCGGCTGTGCAGCAGCTTCACGAGGTCAACGCTCCTCAGACGCAGCTTGCGGCCCCTATTGCAGTGTCAGGAGTTGAGGTGAAAATTTGCTGAAGATTCATGCCACTTGTAGTGACCTGCAACAGGTCCCCAAGCCTCAGGCAAAGCCTGTCCGCCCAAGCCCTGGCCACCTCCTCTTCTGCGGCCATGCTCTTGCCTTTGGCGCTGTGTCTGCCACCATGCAGCTCATCAACGGCGAGAAGAAGGACTGGCGTGCTACCTTCGAGTCTGAGTCCTCCAAAGCCGCCAATGCCATCACCCCAGGTGACTTACGAGCTTTGAGGCTCCAAGGACGTGACTGACTCCCTTGGCAGTTGGTGGCTACGTCCTTCAGACTCACGTCTTCGGCAAGGAGGTCTCTGCCTAAGTACTCGGAGCCAGTGAGCTTAGACGATTTAGATCGGCCTGACGTGCAAGGTGTGATGAGAACATCTTGCAGTTGTGGATTGAGTTGTTTGTTGAGTTTGCTTTCATTTTGCAAACTAAAGCGAGTATGCCATAACATGGTCTCTTTTCGCTCGCGCTTTCTTTGTCACCTTCAGCTCTTGTTCGGATCCAAGTCGGATCTCAGAGCTGCCTTGTCAAGCCTGTTCCTGATCGCCTTGCCAAGCCCCTTGGCCTCGGTGCCCTGCGAGCGGGTCAGCACTTCGACATGGCATGTGAGAGGGAACATGAGCGAGGATGTCGGTCACGTCTGGCATCTCATCAAACGATCGCAGGACAGCAAACAGGTCGCGAGCGATGGACGACTGATCGCTCACGCTGTCCCCGCATGCCGCAAGCACGCATTGCCTCAGCTTCTCCCCGCCGCTTCGCCTCAGCTCCTCGAGGATGTCCTGGGGTGCCATGACGCCGAGCCAGGCCCTCCCATGCGAGTCCGCCTCGTCGGCTTCCTCGAGCTTCGCCAACACCGACTGCACGAAGAGAGCAGCGCTGCCCTCGACGACGGTCACGCCGGCACGAGGAGCGTAATGGCGGTACTTCATGCCCGGAGCTTTCGGCCGCTCCTTGACTGCCTCCTCCGTGGTGACCTCAGCAGAGTGCTGGTAGTCCATCACGGGGAGCCCCAGCACTGCCTGGATCTCCTCCCTCGAGATCTGACCAGCTCGTGAGCAATTTGCGTGACATGCTTGTTGCTCACCTTGCCGGGACGTAGGATGACCGGAGGGTCAACAGTGCAGTCGATCACTGTCGACTCTAGACCAACACTGCAGGTCTTTCCCCCGTCTACAACACCTGACTCGCATCATTGTCAATGAACATCTCCAGGCCCAGTAGCATCATCTTCATCATCATCGCTATGAACAACATCTCTATCATTGTCATCATCGTTGTCGCCACCATCACCATCACCATTTTCATCACGCGCATCTCAACTGCTCGTGCACCTTCAATGCGATCTCCCAAGTCGCACAAGACATGCTCAGCTTGAGTTGGACTCGGTCGACCGCTCGCGTTGGCGCTACGAGAGCATGAGAAGAGCACGAAGACGAACATCGCAAGCACTCAGACCTCGGGGCCGCAACTCCCACGTACTTGCCGAGGGCTCGCAAGAGCTTCAGAGCGATCGGATGATCGGGGACCCTCACAGCCACCTAGAGGCTCCGGTGAGGTCACGCAGCTCCACAGCTCCACAGGAGGACGAGAGGGATGGGACAAGAGCTCTCACCGTGTCGAGTCCAGCCCTCGCTCGCTCGCTCACCGTCTCCTTGTTTGCTCTGATGCAGATCGAGAGCGGCCCGGGCCAGAAGGCTTCCGCCAGCCTACGCGCAGTTGACGGCACCTGACCTCCTGCACTGTCATGTCAGGAATGAGAACCGAGAACAGAAACGCCGGAAGTTCAGGAAGAGGAAGAGGACGGAGAAGCGACAGGAATGAGAACCGAGAACAGAAACGCCGGAAGTTCAGGAAGAGGAAGAGGACGGAGAAGAACAGAATAGAGGTGAGAGGAGAGGAGAGGAGAGGAGAGGAGAAGCAACCTTCTGCACAAGCCTCCAGTCCTGCTTGCCCATCCGCAAAGTGAACGATCAAGGGATTATCTGCTGGCCTTCCCTTGGCTGCAAAAATCCTCATGACAGCAGCGTCATCAGAAGCCAGGGCTCCAAGACCGTATACAGTCTCAGTGGGAAACGCAACTGCCTTCCCCATCCTGCGCTTGTTGTGAGCTCAACGACATGGCAAGAGCATCTCCACCTGAGGGCCTCTGCTGCTGCTGCTATGTCTTCGTCGCTGTCGCCGTGCCATAGCTTACACCTGCTTCCCCCCCTTGCTTCTCTGCCTCTGTCTCGCCAGCCATCATGCAAAGAGATCCTCGCCTGAGCTGCTGCCTTAACCACCTAGACCTGAGCTCTCGTACGCAAAATGTTCCCGGAAGAAGCGCATGGAAAGCACTGGGGCTGCTTGCCGGCTTCACTCCGCGCACCCCCAGCAAGAGAAGAAACAACAACCCGATCGTCCTCACGTTTTGCCTTTCCACCCTCCCTGCCCTCCTTCCTCCCAGCAAGAAGCTCCGGTACAGAGACTAGCTGGAGAGGGTCCTATGGTCCCTAGTATCTCGTGACCTATTGTGGTCTCTCTTCTTTTCCTCCTCTCCTCTCCTCTCCTCTCCTCTCCTCTCCTCTCCTCTCCTCTCCTCTCCTCGCGCTAATCTCCCTTCTCCTCAACTTTCTCTTCAAGTTTTGTCCAAGACTTTTCTACTCAACGCACGTGCGGCCCGGACAGCCGGCGGCCTGGCCCGGGGGCCGGCGGAGCCCGGGCGGCCGTTCCGATCGCCGTCGGACGGTACGGTCCGACCCGGGCAAGTATCAGCACAGTTATTAGTAGCCCCTTTGAGGCTTTTATACTGATTTTGTTTTTGAAAAATTGACATACAAATACACTTGCAAGGTCTGCCATGTAACCTAATGCTATTGAAGGTTGGAATCCACAAAAAGTGGCTTGTCCCAAGCAACAAACCAGCGCCCTACTGAATAATAGAGAATTCCATGCCGTGCAAGGTAAGCCTGTGAAACAGTTGAGAACAAGTCCAACTTGACTGGCAAGTGCTCACCACTGCAAGCACCATCGCCGAATCAAATCGGGAGTTTGAAATCTCTTCAGCTAAGCTTGAAATAGTCGACAACCAATCGATCCCGTCAAGACTGCAATGTGGTCATTCCAAACATTGAAAGCAGCAAAACTCACCACAAGTATGTTGCAAGCAGGAATACAAGATTTTCCAACGAGACTTGAGGCTCTGGGACAGCAATACGCCAAGCAGTGAGCCATCTGTAGCTCCGTCATAATTCATCCTTGAGCAACATTAGAGGTAAAAGACCTAGTTTGTCCTCTTTGAAACCCATGTTGTGTTCTCAACCTTCGATCTGCAATTCATCAAAGGAGACTCAGCCAACAACATTCTTGATGAAATATCAAAGATTCAAAAAATCTTCACCGAGGTCTGGACCGTGCAGACCTCCATAAAGCAAAGCAGTCTGCTTTACTCCATCCTCCTGCATACAATCAGAGAAGAGGTGACCTGGCTTGTCAATCAACCTTTAATCGCAAGATCTCGTGAATTGCTTCCTTGTTCCTTTCGGAGATTATCACAGTCTGAGGTCCATCACACGCCATCGTCCCCGAAACCAGGAGCTGAACAAAAAGCAAACATTACCTCATCTAGTCTGTGAAATTCAGACAAGAATGTACCTGTCCAAAAGCAAGTTTTCCAAGCGACCTGAAATTAAAGGACCTAACGCTGTCTAGCATCGCCATCAAAACTTCACTCAAGGATCCTTTCTCAGACATGGCCCAGTCTAGCATCAGCATTGCTCCCTCTGGACATGGCACCAGCCATATCGGTGCTCTCAACCATTTTCTGATCAGGTCGCGTAGTGATTCAGGCAGCCTACGAAAATTTCCCGTACCCCATCCGGCCATTGCAGCCTGAAAGGCGTTCGGCGGAAGACCTTCACCTCTCTGGGCTTGAAGAGTCTTAATCGTTTTCCGATCAAGATCAGCAAGGAACCAATTTTCTCGACAGTAATCAATTGCTTCCAGCTGGGCTTGGAAACCGTTCCTAGCTGCCATCACTCGCTCGTCGTTTGCTGGAACTAACGTTTCCTTGAGTCGTTTCCAGCCAGCTTCGTCGCGTTCAACCACGTCTTCATCGACAATAAGCTCATACAAAACTTTTTCATACTGCGAAGTTGCATTCAGCAATTGCCTATAATACAGAGGATCTGCCAAGTGCACCATCGAGAACAAATCAACTTGATATTCTTCATCCGAAGACTTGGGTTTAAAATACGAGACGACAGCAGTCTGTAGCTCGAACCATCTCGTATCCGTTCGAATCAGCCTCAGAAATGAAGGACTGCCATTGTCGGACGATGACACAGATGGCTGGGGGTAATTGTACAGACTTTTGAACTCCTGCTCCATCTGATTTTCATTTTGATTCATGACCATACTTTGCAGACGCGTTCTAGTTCTTGCGTGTATTCTGCAGCATCTTGATGTGAAGGCTGGAGCCATGGAAGGATTAAAGGTAGGGCTGAAAGCTTGCACTTGTGTCTGAGACGCCACCACCAGAAATAATTGAAAACTTGCGAGCTTGGTCAGGTATGTCATCTGCCAATCACGCATTCATGTAAGCACTCAAACATTCTAAAGTCTATCAAAACTGTAGTATCATATATCATATTCTGATCTGATATCCTACTAAAAAAGCCAGTGCAAACATCTATGTGTATGAGCAGTCCACTCTACGCGACTGTATAATGTCATCCCTTGAAAAATAAGAGGGGAACATAATTCGTATCTATGAAGAAAAAGGGAACAAGCATGAATAAACTATATCATCAGGCATTCGATGATGATACAGACATGTCTTTGACATCAGAATCACGCATCTTCTCATGCTCTGACTCCCTCGGGTCCTCCATGAATCCTCCCCACAGTCTCCCGCCCATTCCGCCATGCTGTGCTGCAACCCCTCGTTGCGACCCTACAACATTTTACAATTTTTAGTATATGTACATGTATATAAAATTCGAATTCTGGTACAAATGTTATTGCACTTGCTACAAAGATAAAACTTTAGTAAATTATATAATAGATTTGTAACTTGCTTGAAGGCGCGGCGGGGCCCACTCCGAGGCTCGCCGGAACTTCCCGCGGTGGACTCGGATTGAACGAACCCCGGGCCAAGCATCCCAAGTCCCGGACAGCCTGGGCCCGGCGGACTCGGAGCCCGAGTCGGCTTCGCCGTCGGAGTCCGACCGGGCGCCGTATCGGACGGACGTCAGAAAGTCACACAAACACTGAACAAGAAAATGTAACGCCGCCGCGCTGTGTCTGATGAACCGGGTCACCGGGTGCCGCACTGCCCGCGCCGGGCAGTCCGGTGACCAAGCCTCGGGGTCATCGGAGTCCGATCGTCGACGCCCGGCCGGGTCCGCCGGACCCCGGCGCGCCGCCGCCGCTCAGTGGTGCCACCGTACGGTGACTGCAGTGCCACGGTGGGGCCGCCTCGGGACCGCCGCCCGGCGTTCAACACACCGTTTCACAGTGACACTCACGGTGACTGTTAAACGGTTCAACGCTTCAACTTAGCCTCAGGGCCGAGTCATGGCACGGCACTGCGGCAGCCGCCGCGGAGTCTGGGCCGCGGCCCGTGACTTGGGAGTCGGCCGCGGGCGGATCACTCAGTGACTCGAGTCATGGCCGCCGTGGCCGTGGCCCGCTGACCTGGCAGTCACGCCCGGGACGGTGCCACGGCCCTGAGAAGTACGGCCGGTAGCCTCCGGATGCCGGGCATGCCGTAGAGTCGGGCGGGAAGGCCAACGCACAGCGGCAGCCTCCCGGCAGCTCCCGGCCGACTACCGTACAGTACCATGGGGCCCGCCCGGCGTTCAACCCGCGCAGTTCGATCGGACTGTTTTCCTGAAACTGCTGACCAATTCCCTTCCAAAAAAGATTCCTTGGCATGGTCTTTGTTTTAACTCCCCGCGAAAAGTAGTACTTTCGACTTATGACCGTCATTGAAATAAAGGCCACAGACAGAGTCGACCATTGAACGCACACGGAGAAACTCAGCTCCAGACGTTTGCCAACAAAACCCGGCGTCAAGTCTACTTGATTGTTCGCACGATCCTTCTCAGTCACTGAGTGATCTCACGATGTCAGAATTCCTCAGGGAGGGGCAGACTGCTTGTGAGAGTTGGAATTTCTCGTTGCTGGACAACATTGTTGAGAAAGAGGCGTACGCGGATGTCCCGATTGAAGATTTGGATTCCAAAGACGGATTCAATTGTGAAGACATCTTTGAAGACAGCAGGCATTCGGAATCTGGAAGTATACAATCCAATGCCGATCATGATACTGAGGTTTCAACTCTTGGAGTTGAGCATGGCGAATCCGAAGATGTTGTCATGGTTAGAACTAGAAAAGGAGGTCACTCTGAGACTATCATAAGGATAGACAAAACCATGCTTGAGCAACATTTTCATGAGAAAATGGAAATTGCTGCAAAAAGTCTTGTGAGTTCCCTGAATATCATTTTCCCCTTGAAGTGCACTGATGAATCTGGGCAGGGTGTGGGCAAGTCGACGATGAAGCTTGTTTGCAGGAAACTTGGTGTATTGAAATGGCCGTATACAAGCAAAGGAGTTAGGAGAAATCGGATGAAAACAAAGTAGACTCCCCGAGGTTGAAATTGTTTCAGTGATGGATAGGTGAAACTTGTTCTGTAATATCGTTGCTTCTTGTGATAAGATGCGGACTTTGTACAATGATTTGAAATAGTCTCTCTCCGCTTTGCAATACAAGCCAATTTGTCACCATTGATAGTATAGAGATGGTCATCCACATTGTTATTATGGATCCGAAAGGCTTTCACTGTCAGTTACCATGGCAGCCTCTCTGACTCACCCCGACCGTACCGACCGTACTCGCTCAATCCTGGCATGCCATGATACGATTCCGGCGGGCCCGGGCCCGTGACAGTGACCCAGTGTCACCCGGTTATCGGAACCACAGGCTCCGTGTCTCCTGGTAGGGTCTCCGGAGCCTGCGGCAGTCACCGCGGCCGACTCTCGGCGAGGCCCCCGTCTGACGGGACTCAGTGAGCCGCTCGGAGCGGCCCGGCCGGACTCTCCGCCGGGAGTCACCCGGTGACCGTGACCGTGGCACGCCGGTTCAACGGTTCAACTGCTGTGCAGTGAGTGGCAAGTCACGCCGGACTCAGTCATCGGAGTTCGCCGGCACACGGGTGACTGGACGCCGGGGCGGGCTAAGTTGAATGAAAATTGAGAAAACCAGTAGGATTTGAATTTGAAATTGCCGCCATGCAAGTTCGGTCTGCGTCCATCATGGCCACAAGGAGGGCGACAGCTTGATCGGACCTACCGTCAGTCGCAGAGCCTTCTCTCAGTGAATCTATCCACCCATCAACTCCTCTATCTTGATTTGACTTGAACCATCTCGACAAGAAAAGGAAATAGCGTTAGACTCTTTGGACGTCGAACCGACAAGAGGATTGAGGAGACCAAGAACAGTATTATCAGAGAGAACAAGTGAGCCTAGGAGCCTAAACCAAGATTCCTTGAAACGTTATTTCATATCGACGAGATTCAACTCTGGTGTTAGAGCTGGTCGTGAAAGAAATCAAGTTTGTTGTGGACGCGGAATTTGGTTGAATTCGCATTTGTTTGAGAATCGCAAAGTTTAGACAGTGATTGAGCATATCCTTGCCTTTGAAAGGATGAGCGAACAATGGCTCTGTGAACTGAGTGCCACAGTCTGTATGGGAGCACACCAGCGCTTGGGAGCAATGTCGAAGCTCCGAATGATCGACAATGAATTGTTACGAATGATCATCGACTACGTTGTGGAGGTATGCATACTTTCTTTGCCACGAACAGCTCTAAGTATTGATCAGAGCACGGGCGTCCAGAGATGGAAGTATCTTCACGGACAGGACAAGCTTGCGCTGACTGACTTCACCACTTTCCGACATGTTGTGCACGGAACCTTAGTGCAGATCTCTCACGGTGATTCAGCATGCATTCGATATCAGATACCGGCCCAACCCGTCAAGCTCGCAGACAATGGCGAGTACTACGAGGATGACTTCCGTGCAAAAGGTTCAATTTGCCAGCTGGACCAGGGCAAAGGAGATCGAGTGCCTGCCGATGGGATCATGGCTGGCAAGTGGCAGGTGTCGTATCATGGCCCCAACATCTGCATCTCGAACGTCAAACATTCGGGTCAGGTACTATTGTAGCTCAGCCCTATTGCTCCATCATTGCTGATCTGACATTGCAGACTTTGATGCTGCATGGAGACGGCTTTCTCTATGTGCCCGAAACATCGCCTGTGATCTCAATGCTCGGACTACCAGAGCCTCTAGCTCTGAAGGTTGTTGAGAACTCCTTTCAATTTACAGCTCGTGAACGGGTCGATTTTTTCCCGTGATATTTTGTGTTAAGGAAATCTTTGTAGCATACGTCTTCATCAAATAATAAAAAGAATAGCACTTCATCAAAATCAAGGGGATGCCTCGTTCAAAGCAGTCTGGTTCGGGGAGAATACAAGTCATCTGCTCATGTGTCGCAATCGACGAGATCAGTCACAGTCATTTCTGCGAGCGAGCTTCTTCATGCTCTGGTGGCAAACACATCATGAAAATTTACAACTTGACAGAGAATTCACAGACCTGCTGTTTCTTTTCTTCCAGACGACGATCATTAAACTTTCCCTGAACAATGTAGACCATTTATATAAAATCGCATCGGAAATCGTCACAATGCAACCTTGGTTTTGCTATTCATGTTTCTTTCCTTCTGCATTGAGATCATCAGTTCACGCAAGTAGAAATCAACACAGAAAAGACCGGCAATGTGGCGGCATCAGTGAGAATATCATTCAGCTTCTCCATGCATTGGTTGTAGTTTCTCTGTATCAGCAACTGCTTACCATACAATTTTGATGCGAAAACATGCCCGCTACCTGTCTCACTTTATGTTCTTCAGACGTTACTACTAGCTCATCATTCTTGTTGATCTTGGAAGAATAAATATCTTTCAAGCGAATCATGGCCTGCCGCGCCTTCAACATCCCTCCGACAAACAATCTGAATCAGTACCTCTTTAGGGAGGTTGATATCCTGCAGCCTGACTCTCATATCTACTTTAGATTCTGTCTTGTTGACATGCTGCCATCGTGTCAGCTGTATCCAACAACCACATTCAAGCCCTGTAGGAATTACCTGACCCCCTGGCCCTGACGACCGCGCAAACTTTATTATGAGCTTGCTTTCGTCCACGTATGGAATATGTATCAACCTGAATCCTGCTTCAACGATAGCTCAGCAAGATAACAGAAAAACCTTTTGCGTAAGATAGAGAGTATGTGAGTCGGACGAGTACACAACCAGGAGGTGTTCGACTTTCCCCACCTTGCCAATGTCAGTTGTTTTAACGAGTAGATCCGAGGGGACGTTACCCAGCTCTGATCATTACAATCGAAGAAGCTCTCGGTACCCTCTCCCCCCAATGATCTTCCAGCCTTGCTGATTCAGTCGAGTTGAGGATGGTATGGAACTCTGTTGAGTTGCTCTTCCTATCTCGTCGCCTACTCCCTTGCAGTCTCTTCTATCGCTCTTGTATATCTCATGCCTTCGTTTGTCTCCACAAAGTCACGAGCAGTCAGAAACCTGCTGCCTCGTGAACATGTCCGAAGCGGGCACGGTCACGTGAATCAGTGATTGGACCGTATCGCCGGACTCGGCGGGATTGCCGGGCCCGCGGCCGCCCGGCCGGGGGCCCGCCGCAGCCAGGCTGCGGGCACTGCGCCGGGGCACTGGGTCCCGCAACCCGTTGAACAGCAGTGCCGCTGTGCCGCATGCCGGTACTGGCAAACCTTCAGAAGACTCAGTCCAGGCTGAGCGCAGTGCGCCGGGCCGCCGGGCAGTGCGCCGGGCAGTGCGCCGGGGCAGTATGAGGGTGATGATGTTCGCTGATCTGAAATGGCGGGTGGGAAGGGATCAGAGCACGGTTAAACGTAAAGAAAGGAGCGAGGGCGAGGGAGAGAGGAGTGCTAGGAACTGGATGAGAAGCTAGTTGACGCCCCTACATGCGTGACAGCAAGTGACAGAAGCCCTTATCCCCTCTGACTCCTCCATGTTCAGTTGAGGCGTTAGGATGCGTTGAATTCCTTTTGAACACTGTCAGCGAATGATTGAGCTGATTGATCGAGCATGTCGAGATTCCATGACATCTGATTGACCACACTGTTTCTGTTGCTTTACTTCCATGCCACTTCCTGTCTTTCCCATTATCTCCATGGAAGCTTGGGTGCCCCAGTCAGTTTGTTGGGAAACGTACCTGAGTACATTTCATGCTTCTGAATGACATATCAGGTTTTGCCATTATGGGCGCGGGCTCCTCTACCAAGAAGAAGCCATTTTCTAACCTAGATCAGGCAAGGCCGGCGAAGGTTCGCCATGTTTACACCGCACCTGGACGCACTAACACTTTCTTTGTAGCCAACGGCAGGAGATAATCTTTCAGGTCCAACATTCATTTCAGAGTTGAACGCCTTGATTTATACTGACTGCTGTGTCTTGAAGCCATCAAAGATGGTGCGAGCATCGAGAGAGACAAGAAGGGGAAGCAAGGTAGCAAGTCTGAGCAGGAGGTTCAGGTGTCTTATCGTATGCTAGCTGATGCAGTAAGCGAGTCGGACGAAGAACAGGCGTCAGATGAAGAAGTTTTGAGCACTCAGGATGAGGTATGGGAGGAGACAACTTGCTGTATGCACGTGAACTTTCGATCAGACGGAAGATGAGTCGACAGAAGGCAGCGGCGAGGGGGAGTCAGAGGATGAAGATGAAGAATCCGCACAGACGAGAACTGAGGAATCGAATGACGAGTCGAGGCAGGAGGAGGTGGATGCTCTGTCTGTGGGGGTTCGAATGACTTGAATGGCAGGGCAACACAAAGCATGTGCAGTTCTCAGATGAAGAATATTTGAACTCCAACAAGTTTGTCACGGACCTCTTCTTTGCCGCTCAAGAAGGAAACGTTGACGAATTCAAGTAAACGCTGCTTGTCTATCAGGTTGTATGCAGAACATGATTCGTGATCTTTCAGGAGTATCCTCCGACCGAATGTTGATGTTGATGCATATCAAGACGACGAGGCTCGATACATGCGATACTCATTCAGCTATCTCACGGAATTTTTAACCCACAGGGCAATGGACTACTGCATACTTCTGTTAAGCACGGAAATACAAGTGTCACAGCTTGGTTGATACAAAGCGGCTCGAATCTTCTCAAGTGAAAGCTGTTCTGATATCCAACACATGGTTACTGGGTTATCGCAGAAAGAATATGCAAGCGCAGATTCCCCTTCACTTGGCTGTGAACCTTCCCAACTTGGAAGTGGATGAAAATTCTTATAATGGTGTAGATTCTCATTTCCGACGTCAATGCTGTACGCCTCTTGCTACAGGTGCTTCTGATTCATCTCCTCGCTTCTTTCCCCGATGATTGGTTTTCGTTCAGCAAAGGGCAATCGAGCAACTCAGTGCGGTGGATTCTGTGAGTTGAGATGCTGAGATTTGGCAACTTGGATGATATCAGGATACATTCTTTCACACGAGCTTTCTGTTGTTGCAGAATGGATTGGACGCAATGCTGTTGGCAATGAAGAAAGCCAAGCTGAACATGGTGAAGGTAGCTGACTGTAAGGGAATGGACGGGAGGATAACTCAGTGTTGTTGCTTTCCTATAGCTGCTACACGAAGAGTACGAAGTTCAGCTTAAGCGAGAGGCTGGAAGAAAAACTTCGATGCACATGGTGAGTATCAAGAGAAAACCTTGCGAAGATTCTTGTTCCAATATCAGCCAGGTGGCCGAATCTGGAGATTTACCAACGGCAGAATATCTCTTGGATGGGATATCAAATGACGCGGACAAGATCAAATTTCTGAACAGAAAAGACAAGGAGGTGGTTTGATGTTATGCTGAAAGCCCTCGATCACCCTTGCGACAGGGGAACACAGCACTGCATATCCTGGCGAAGAGCATGACTATCGGGTTTGCTTGCTGAGAGCTTGGATATGAATCTTGATGTAGTTGCACGCAGAGCACCAGATGTCACGGCACGGCTGCTGCAGGAAAGATTGTGGAGGAGGAGGAGGAGGAGGAGGAGCCATTGCTAGAAGATGACAAGTGATGAGCAGGAGGGCGTCACAGCAGACATCACAAACCGTGAAGGTGAAACTCAAAAACTTGCTCAACTTCACCGGCTGCAGCCGAATGCTCCTCTCTCCTCAATTCATCTCTCTCCTCCTCTCCTCCCTCCCTCCTCCTCTCTCTTGACCCTCCTCATTCTCCTCGCCGCCAGGTTTCACTCCTCTCGAGGTTGCTCAGATCCACAAGGTCGACGATCTTCTTTTCCTTCTTCCTCCTCACACCCACCCAGCGTCCTGCAATCGTCGCGCTGTTGCAGGCTAGAAAGCCTCTTGACTCCTCGCGTCTGGATGCCGTTATGGTCTGCAGTCAAATCTTGACCTGAACGTGGCTCGGTCCTGACGGAGGCTGAAGGTGTTCGGCGAGGACGAGAGCCTCGTTTCGAAGCCGAACGATGCCCTGCTGAGAGGTCTGAACACTGATTCTTAGGAAGATCCTTACTTGCTGCCAAGAAATCCACAAGGAACTCTGTGACGCCATTAAGGTAGCTGAAGGTAAATCGTCAACACTTTCCAGCCTGTTGGTGATCTGCTTTTGAAACTCATTGTGATCCTCTGCAGGAACTTTCAGCATGAAAGAAATTGTTCGAGAATCGAGCGGGCTGGACGTCTATTTCACTGTCAGCGTCACTCGATCTTGACTTCGTCATCTCATTCGTTTTCCTGCAGATATTCCCAGAGTCGAGCAGCTGGAGGACGTCAAAAGAGCTCTGGGGAATGTCAGCGATGCAGGAGAATGAGTTGCGATAGATCTTACCATCATCTCGCAGCCTGACAAGACAGTTCAAAGACTCCTCGAGCGTTCTCAGGTACCTTCTACCTCCTCCTCCTCCTCCTCCTCCTCCTCCTCCTC
>NW_005434597.1:379698-389142 GCF_000315625.1 Guillardia theta CCMP2712 | reverse complement strand
GAGTCCGTCCTCCCCCAGGACATCGCCAAGGAGGATAAGGAGCAGACGGAATGGGCGCCCCATGGAAACTTTACTATAGCGGCCATCCGTATGTCCATGTCTTCATACATTCTTCCATCCCTCTCCCTCCCCCTCCCCCTCCCACCACTTTCCCTCCCCTCCCTCCCCTCCCTCCACCTCTCCACCCCCACACCCCTTCCTCCTCCTACATCAGTTTCCCTGCCTCCTGCCTCCATCTTCCTGCTTGCTCAACCCGTGCTTGAGTAATCGTCTTGTCTGTTTTAGGACGCCACCCAGCAAGCTCCTCATTCCCTTCCGCTCTACTCCGACTCCTTCGCCAACCCTGATGGCAGAAACTCAACGAGCCATGGCCTCGACGACGCGCGCAAAGACAAGGACGGGACAGGAGGCTTCCCGAGCACGCCGAGCAAGTCAGCTGGCCCCTCGGACATGATCTCGATGCTCAAGGAGGAGAACGAGAAGCTTCAGGCGAGCGACTGGCTCGCATGTCTGGCGACTGACTTGCTGGCTGCAGAAGAAGATCCACGAGCTTCAGAGCTCGACACAGCAGGACACCATCCCGGACTGGAGAAGCAACAGCCTCCGATCCCACTCAACTCTCACCATCGACCAACTAGAGGTCCCCGGGCTCCTCCCTTGCTCCTCTCTCGCTCACTCCAGGGGAAGCAGGACAGTTTCAAGAACGACTCGACCTTTCCTCTCTCCATCAATGCCACCAACGTCAGGTCCTCCCTCAACGGCACATGGAACGATCCTCGCACGAGAGCTGTCAGGATCCGCGAGCATCTAAGAGAGCATGTTATTGAGTTGACCTTCGAGATGCTCATCCCTTGCTGACTCGTGCATCTTCTGTCTTCAGGCGCGGATCGCAAGGAGCAATGCAGCTTCGATCCTCGATGTCATGGCAGGTGACCAGAAATTGCTTCCTCTTCTCGTTTTGACATGTTGGTTGATCTTCAGGACTCGACGCAGCCAACGACACGGTCAGAGGTTGTCTACCGAGTGATTGTACCGGGATGGAAGAAGTTGTGAGTGGCTGAAACAGATGAAGTGAACGGCGTCCGTCAGACTGTTCTCAACTCTTGTGCCCAACTTCACCGGTCGCAATGATGCGAGCGATGTCAGAATGACTTTGCGAGCAGGCTGGTGGAGAAGAAGAAAGACATGCTGCTGGACCAGGCAACTACCGTCCTGCTCTCCCTGCTTGAGTGATCTCTGTTTTCATCTCAGCTGGACAAGGAGGAGGAGACGAAGCTGAAGTACATCGATGCCTCGAGAAACATCTGTTCAAACAGGTTCCTTGCTTCTCTTGGCCCTCAGCTTGACTCGGTTGACACCTGCGCAACAGACTGCAAAAGGTGCAAGAGTGCCTCAACTTGGTAGAGCAGGTGAAAAACTTTTGAGAGCAGCAACGACATTCTCTGAGCTGAGGGATGCCCGCCAGGTTCTGGCTCAGGACATCGTTGATGATTTCATTCAACACGCGGAATCTTTGCAAGTGCGTTGCTCGCACTTGACAGAGTCCAAACTGATACACAACGACAGCTTCAACGGAAGCTCAAAGAAGTGTCAAAACTCGTAAGACCAACGGGAGAGGCTCTAGCGCTCAGCTTGTCGCAGACTGTGCCGGACAGCGCGCTCGACGCGACCGGAGTGACGCTGGGAATCACATTCGAGTGCGAGGAGGTGAAGTGACTCCATGGTCCCGTCCGCTCCTCATGCTCCAGCAGGCCAAGAGCTCCGTCTCAGAGCTTCAGCTTGTCTTTCAAGAGGCTCCTGGTGATCGACGAGGGAGTGCGAGATCCGCCTGACTGCTCGTTCAGATCCTCCGAGCGATCTTGTCGCCAAGGACGTAACGGTGACGTCATCAGGAATGGACTTGAAGGTCTCTATGTGCTCACGTGGCCTGTATCTCCTAGGATTCTTCTGTCCTCCTTCAGTGGAGTGCAATCAAAGAATCTTCGCACTACATCCTGCAGGTGAAGCCGGAATTCGACCCCTCAAGTCACTGATTTCATTCCTAATGCACTTATCCATCTCACAATTTCAATTGACACCCTGAATTATCCGACTCGGTCCTCGAATTCCTGATGTTCCTGCTCAGATGTGCACCGAGGATCGGTACCCCAACCTCGACTTGGCATCGACGAGGCCCTTCCCTGAGGACTCTTCCTTCACCATCATCTACGAGGGCCCACAGAACGAGTTCCACGTGCCCCTCCCCCGCCTTCTCCTCCTCTGCTCAAGTACTGCTGCAGGTGAAGTCGCTTCCTTCCAACGAACAGCACTGGTTCAGGTCCGACAGACTCGAGGGGAGGAGGATGAAGAGGGAACTGACGCATTGACAGGGTGAGGGCTTGTTCCAACAACATCATGAGCAGGTAACAAGACACAAGTATATCCTGCCTGCCCTGCCCTGACTCCTGTTAAGATGGTGCAACAAGACTCTGTCGGTCAAGACGAAGGAGGAGAGAGGGTTCAGCTGGGACCGAGCTGCGAGGTGTTGTCCCTGGATGCTGTTCCTGCCAGTCTGACTTGATGCGGTTCAGCCACAAAGAGACTGTCATCTCCATGGAAGGTAGCCAATCCTCCTCACTCCTCCTGCCCCTGCTGCTGCTCCTGCCCTCTCTCCTCCCACTCCCCTCCTGCCACTTCCCTCTTCTTGCTCCCCTCCTCCTGCTCCCCCTGTCAACCCCCTGCTCATTCGTCCTCCCTTCTCTCAGGTCAAAGAGTCCAGCGCTCCCCCAGCTCCTCCCATTGGGTCTGCGCCTTCGGTACGTGCGACTAGCTGGTTGTCGAGGCTGATGAAGGAGCTCAAGGCAACAAAGCCTTCAACCTGAAGCGTCGGTACGCCACGATCAAGGTGACCTCTCCTCTCTTCTCTCGCATCGTTTCCTCCCCTCCCTTTCGTCCTCTTCTCGCTTCTCCCGAACCAGCGCCTGACTTCCTCCTTCCTTCAGGTCAGCGGGGACTCGCCGTATCTCTACGTGGGGGTGGCGTACAAGGGAGCGCCGGTAGCTGAGGCGTACAACAACGTCTCCGTCCTGTGGCGGAAAGGCAAGTCAAGGGACGAGCAACGCAGCTGCTGACTGGCTGGCAGGGTCGGGCGACTTGTGTTTCCACGGCGTGCGGCTGAACAGGAGCAAGCTGCCCTCTGTCTCCTCAGCGTCGGGCGAGCTCTGCTACGGAGGAGGCGACGTGGTCGGGATCATGGTTGACGTGAAGCTGGGAAAGGTTGTGCGGAGAGTCTCGAAGGAGCCTGATGAGTAGCAGGTTGCGTTCTTCTGTAATGGAGTGCTGGCTCGAACAGCTTCGGGGCTGAGAACAGACGTGGACGTCCTCCCCTTCGTGTCGCTGGGATCTGGTGACGCTCCTTCTTATGATCATGCTCTCCCTGACCTCAGTTCCTGCAGCTGATGTTGTGGCTGAGTTCACCACGGTATCCTCTGGTGTCTGCCTGGTAGTCTCTGACGTGTTTGCTAGGAGTCTTTTATCCCAACAACTCCGAGAGATTTCTCTTCTCAGCGAAGATTACGGAGTTGATGCAAGCATACTCGACATGTCTATCATGTGAATATGATTCAAGGTTCATTAAAAAACATCAATATTTGTCACCTGCACATCATTGAAAAGTTCTTGCCATATTCTCCTTTCTCCTCTCTTTCCTGAATCCCTTCCCTTCCCTTCTCTGCTCTGCTCTGCTCTGCTCTGCTCTGCTCTGCTCTGCTCTGCTCTGCTCTGCTCTGCTCTGCTCTGCTCTGCTCTGCTCTGCTCTGCTCTGCTCTGCTCTGCTCTGCTCTGCTCTGCTCTGCTCTGCTCTGCTCTGCTCTGCTCTGCTCTGCTCTGCTCTGCTCTGCTCTGCTCTGCTCTGCTCTGCTCTGCTCTGCTCTGCTCTGCTCTGCTCCTCCTCCCCTCCCCTCCCCCCGTTTCTCACTTGCGCGTTTCTCGTTCTTGTCAACTTTGAGTGTAACGGCCAGCAAACCAGCAGACACGAAGCAGGGGGGTAGGGGTTAATGAGTGTTCGACGCAAGAGGGTATGTGGAGTACTTTAAGTTTTTACATTAGAGAGCTACTTATGAATTAGTGTACGTGAAGAGGACTATTACCATATTTCGAACTGTAGACGGGGTCTCTTCTCTCTTCAGGGTAGGGGTAATGGTTGTATAGTTACCTCGGTACCGCATGGTGCGACCCTGCTCGGAATCCAGCCCCTGCCCCTGCTGCTTGCTGCTTGCTGCTTGCTGCTTGCTGCTTGCTGCTTGCTGCTTGCTGCTTGCTGCTTGCTGCTTGCTGCTTGCTGCTTGCTGCTTGCTGCTTGCTGCTTGCTGCTTGCTGCTTGCTGCTTGCTGCTTGCTGCTTGCTGCTTGCTGCTTGCTGCTTGCTGCTTGCTGCTTGCTGCTTGCTGCTTGCTGCTTGCTGCTTGCTGCTTGCTGCTTGCTGCTTGCTGCTTGCTGCTTGCTGCTTGCTGCTTGCTGCTTGCTGCTTGCTGCTTGCTGCTTGCTGCTTGCTGCTTGCTGCTTGCTGCTTGCTGCTTGCTGCTTGCTTCTTGCTTCTTGCTTCTTGCTGCTTGCTTCTTGCTTCTTGCTGCTTGCTTCTTGCTGCTTGCTCATGCATCCTTACCTTGACGCCTTGCTGCTTTTGTCCCTCCTTTCTCCTCGTTCTCCTTGGCTGCCCCAGCTCCTACTTAGCTCTCAGACTCCACTTTACTTGTACTTGTCCCTCCTCCTCCTCCTCGTGTCCCTGTGAACGACGATTCATTGATGATTCCCTGCTCCGCTGCTCTTTGCTTGCGAACCTTCGCATCAATCTCACTTTTACCGCAGATTGGTTAGAGACATCTGTACATGGCGACACAGGATATGGATGGTTCGATGGCCTCCTTCAAGGAGGCCTGCGAGCGATTCATGGCTGCTCAGAGTGATCAGACGTTTCAAGCTGTCTATCAGGTCTACCAATAGCTTCCTCTCGCCTGCCTTTTACCCTCTTGACAGGTTCTTCTTTCCCTCGACGATGCCAGGGTAGACTCCCTGCTGGAGTCTGTCGACCCCAACGTTCGTCGAGCGTTGGCCTTGTGGTCTCCAGACGCCAATGGCAGCGCGAACACTGACGACGAGACATCGCCAGCAGATACAAACAACAACAACAACAACAACAACAACAACAACAACAACAACAACAACAACAACAACAACAACAACAAAGCAGATTCACCGATCACAACGATTGCCAGTGAATCCAAGGATGAGAACAGATTTGCAACCAATCGGCCCAGGTCAGAAGTATCACTGCGAGACTCAGGGGTTGTCGTGCCCCCTCGCGAGCCGTCCGTGTCTCTGAACGGGGTAGAGGAGCAGAGGATTGAGATTCTTGAAGCCAGGAAGAAAGCTTTCGAGCTCTCGTCTCTGCTCGCCCACGAGTCCCACGAGTTCCAGCGGGTGAGCGAGCAGCTCTCCCAGCTGAAGGTTGCCTCGAGAAAGAAACACCGCAAACTGCAGGAGGACATAGATGTGCTGAGGACTCAGCATGAGAAAGACAACGTCACTATCTCGACACTCCGAGCCGAGCTGGAGAAGCTGCGCAAGTCTCACGCGATCGAGATAGAGGACGCGACATTCAAGATACGAGAGATTCAGAGGGAGAGTGAGATTGACAAGGGGACGCTCAACGCTGTAAGGAAAGAGAACTCGAAGCTGCTGAACCAACTGCAAGTCAAGTCGAAGGTTGAGACCCAGTACATCTCCGAGATCTCCAAGTTGAAGTCAGCCCTGCGGCGCGACGAGAGAAATCTCGCGACGCTGGAGAACGAGGTCAAGAGACTGCAAGATGAGAACCTGAAACTGAAGCTCAGGCTCAACGATCATGCGAGCGATAGGGATCAGATCAGCATGAAGCTTGCGCTCATGGATGAGCTGAAGGAAGAGAACCTGACGCTTCAGGACCATGTGAGGTCCCTGAGGGAGGAGCTTGACAGGCAAAAATACTCTCACTCATGGGAGAAAGACGACTTCTTCGCGACTTCCGAGCAACAAATCGCTCGGCTGTGCTCGGAGCTAAGGCTCATCGGGAAGGACATGTCGCAAGTCTACACGCAGTTTGAAGACGAGGAGGAGGAACATTGCTGCAGGGTAAAGCCGTACGCGCCTCACTCGGACGATAGCGACTTGGATGGCGCCGACAACCTTCCTTTCCGTACCTCCACTTGCAACAACCGAGAGTGCACGCTGCGGAACAAGTACCTGCTGTGGAAGTTAGATGCAACCATGAAGCAGCTGAACGAAGTGCCGAGCAAGCGACTGGACGACAGTTGGAACCAAAGTCAAGATGCTGCCATCTCTTCCCTCCAGTTGGAGGCGACAGAGAGGAGGAAGGAGCTTGAGTTCGCCCAGCAGGTTCTTGTGGAGAGGCAGCAGGCGTTGGACGAGGCTCTGCGCAGGAGGAAGGAGGCGGAGGAGAGGCTGGCGGTGCGAGAGCGCGAGGAAGCGTTAAGACTGGAGGAGATCTGTGGAGAAGTCGAGACGCTGCGACGGGCGCTGGAGGAGAGCAAGAGAGCGAGCTGGGAAGGGCTGGAGAGGGCAAGGAACGAGTCGCGCACTCTCACCAGCGTGCGGGAGGAGCGCGATGAGCTGCTGAGGAGCATGAAACACCTCCAGGCGACGCTGGATGTGACGGAGAAGAGCAGGATGGACGACTGGGAGCGGTGGAGGTTGATGGAGGCATCCAAGAACGCTGAGATCAAGATGCTGAAGCAGATGGTTGACAGCAGGAGCAACGCGGATGAAGCCGTGAGTCAGATGGAGACGAGGGCGTGTCAAGTCATGCAGAAGCTCGACGACTCTTACGCCGAGATCAAGGACCTGACCATCCAGCTGTCGAGCATGACGATGATGAAGGAGACGGCGGAGGCCTCCCTCGTTGACTCTGACAAGAAGATCGAGGCCCTCCGGCTGCGCATCCAAGAGCTGGAGACGATGACGTCACTCCAACTGGACCCTGACCTTGACAGCTCCCATCCAGCTGAGGCTCTACTGGAGGCGAGCAGGAACGAGTGCAGAAAGCTGCTGCATGACAACAAGGTGCTGCTGGAAGACAACAAGAGGTGAGGGACGTCAAAGTTTGTCTGCTGCTCCTCATGAGTGCCCGCAGATTCTTCGCAGACAACAAGCACATGACGTCGGAGATCAAGACGCTGGAGGAGCAGCTGCAGCAGCTCCGCGTTAGCCTGGCAGCGCTCGAGGAGCAGCACAACAACGTAACCCCCACTTCCCATGCCGCCGTTAGCCCAGCCGCCGCGGAGACGTCGAGGGAGAGAGAGAGCGAAGGAGCAGCAAGGGAGGACGGAGTTGCGGCAGTCGCCGAGTTTGCGGTGCAGGTGGAGGAAACGGCTGAGCTGCGGGTGAGGAACAAGCAGCTCTTCGAAGACAACGTGAGGATGTACGAGGACTGCAAGAGGTTTCTGCTGGAGATCGCGACGCTCAAGGAGCAGAACGCGCTCCTCCAGCGAGAGAAGCTCGAGTCTCCCTCCCTCCCTCCCAGCTCAGAGCAGGAAGATAGCTCGGTGATAATTGACGTCGTGCTGGACATGCCGATCAAGGACATCGAGGCTGCGGAGGAAGAGTTCATGGAGGAGCTCGCAGAGGACCTCGCCCGAGCCGTCGGAGGTCGCAAAGACTTGGTCCGAGTACTGAGCCTGCGGGCCGGGTCGGTGGTGGCGGAGGTAGAGCTGATGAGCGGGATCTGCGGGGGAGGGAAGAGCGCGAGGAGGGCGGCGGAGGAGCTGCGGGCGCAGGCGTCAGAGGAGTCGTCGCGGCTGAGGGGGGGGAAGCACACGAGGAGGGTGAGGGAGGTGACGGTGCTAGAGGGGAGGGGAGGGGAGGAGGGGAAGGAGGCGGAGACGCTGCGGAAGGAGAACGAGCGGCTGTACGAGGACAACTGCAGGATGTATGCTGACTGCAAGCAGTTCGTGTCGGAGCTGGAGAAGATCTCGCAGGAGCGGGATCAGCTAAGGAGGGAGCTGGAGGAAGTAGGACAGAGCGGGCAAGAGCTCGCAGCCGACTTGCCTCAGAGAAACTTCTTGCAGGTCGAGAGGCTTCAGGTGACAGGTGACGACAAAGAGGAGCAGGTCGCCAGCCTGCAGGCCAAGTGCTGGGAGTACGAGACAAGAGTGAGCGAGCTGGAAGCCCTGAGGGAGGAGCTGGAGGAACAACTCGCCATGATGAGAGAGGAGGAGGCGATGAGGAGAGAGGAGGAGGGAGGAAGCAGTTTCATAGAGCTTGTCATGGACTTGGACTACGTAGAAGTCACCAACAACGAAGAAAATTTCTTGGAGGAGCTCGCAGAGGACCTCGCCCGAGCCGTCGGAGGTCGCAAAGACTTGGTCCGAGTACTGAGCCTGCGGGCCGGGTCGGTGGTGGCGGAGGTAGAGCTGATGAGCGGGATCTGCGGGGGAGGGAAGAGCGCGAGGAGGGCGGCGGAGGAGCTGCAAGCTCAGGCGTCAGAGGAGTCGTCGCGGCTGAGGGGGGGGAAGCACACGAGGAGGGTGAGGGAGGTGACGGTGCTGGAGGGGAGGGGAGGGGAGGAGGGGAAGGAGGCGGAGACGCTGCGGAAGGAGAACGAGCGGCTGTACGAGGACAACTGCAGGATGTACGACGACTGTCAGAATCTGCTACAGCAGCTTCAGGTGGCGGAGCAGGAACAGGAGAAGTTGGCTCAGGAGCTCATTGCGCGGGAAGAGGAGATCTCGATCTTGCACGACAGCCTTCACAATCAGGACGCGTGGGCAGCTGAGCAGCAGAAGAACCAAAAAGAGGCAGGAGCGCAGAAGGAGCTGGAGGAGAAGCTCAGAGAGCTGGAGGAGAAGCTAGAGGATATGGGGAGGGCAGTGCGCGAGTTCTTTGCGCGCTGTCTCCCTCCTCCGACCTTCATGATCGCATCTGCCACCATCCTTGTGGACCTCGAGATGAACTTCGACGATCTGCTGGGAGAGGAAGAGTTCATGGAGGAGCTCGCAGAGGACCTCGCCCGAGCCGTCGGAGGTCGCAAAGACTTGGTCCGAGTACTCAGCCTGCGGGCCGGGTCGGTGGTGGCGGAGGTAGAGCTGATGAGCGGGATCTGCGGGGGAGGGAAGAGCGCGAGGAGGGCGGCGGAGGAGCTGCAAGCTCAGGCGTCAGAGGAGTCGTCGCGGCTGAGGGGGGGGAAGCACACGAGGAGGGTGAGGGAGGTGACGGTGCTGGAGCAGGAGGAGGACGAGGACGACGGCAGGTAAGTCATCTGCTGCTGTGCGAGGGGAAGGGACGAGTGACTTGCTGTTGTGCCGCAGCGCGTCTGAGCTGCCCGTCGACCTTCTGCTTGCTGGCTTTCAGGA
This sequence comes from Guillardia theta CCMP2712, assembly GCF_000315625.1. Lineage (NCBI taxonomy): Eukaryota > Cryptophyceae > Pyrenomonadales > Geminigeraceae > Guillardia > Guillardia theta. The sequence continues at coordinate 379,760 of NW_005434597.1, read as the reverse complement.
TGAGAACCGAAATCTTCTCATGTCCATCAACAAGTTGTACATCGCCTGGGAGATTCTCCTTG
>NW_005434597.1:364485-379598 GCF_000315625.1 Guillardia theta CCMP2712 | reverse complement strand
ACATCGCCAACGAGCAAGATGAGCTGATTGAGAGCCTGCGCCAGGTAGCAGATGATAAGTTGACAATGTTGTTGATATTTGAGAACGAAAAATCAAACGAAGTGTTGTTTTTGTCGATGATGATGATGATGATGATGATGATGATGATGATGATGATGTTGTTGTTTTGTGATGGTGATGGTGATGGTGATGGTGATGGTGATGGTGATGGTGATGGTGATCATGGCAGGACAATGCCCTGCTGTTCGAGGACAACAACATCTTGAACGAGGAGGTTGAACAACTTTCCCGTCAACTTCAGGACGCGCTCGACGATCGTGAAGAGCTAAGGATGATCCTCCACCAGAATGGCCTCCTGCCAGATCTGCAGCGAGAGCAGAGTAGAGGAGAAGGAGGACGAGAAGGAGGAGGAGGAGGAGGAGGAGGAGGAGGAGAGGACTTCCACATGGCGCTGAAGCTGGACATGAAGATGGAGGAGGTGGCAGGGAGGGAGGAGGAGTTCATGGACGAGGTGTGCGAGGATGTCGCAGATGCAGTGGGAGGCCGCAAGGAGAAGGTGAAGGTGCGGGGAATGCGGGAAGGATCCATCCTGCTTGACATCGTCCTCCTTGAGGGGATCTGCGGGGAAGGGAAGAGCGCGAGGAGAGCGGCGGAGGAGCTGCGGGCTCAGGCAGAGGACGAGTCGTCGCGGCTGAGGGGGGGGAAGCACACGAGCAAGACGAGCAGCCTGGATATCATTTGGCACGCGGAAGAAATTGTGGAGGGAAAGAGGAGCGTGCGAGAAGAAGAGGAGAGGAGCGTGCGAGAGGAGGAGGAGGACAGGAGGAAGCGAGAGATTCTTGAGGAGGAGAGGAGATTGAAGGTGTATGAAGAGGAGAGGTTGCGAGAGGAGGAGGAGAGGAGCAGGAGGAAGCAAGATCAGGAGGCTCTCCGGGCCCTGGCAGCTGGGCTCAAGCAGGACGAGCAGCGAGCAGAGCTCTCGGAGCTGCAGATGGAGCAACTCATCAGCTCGCGCTCAGCTGAGCTCGTCCGAATGCACCAGCTGGAGGCCGACCTGGAGCTCTTTCGCAGCTCGACGGAGGACGAGAGGATGCTGGAAATGTCAGAGAGGATCGCGGAGCTCATGGCGAAGCATGAGACGTCGATCAAGGAGCTGGCGAGGCTGGCGAGCATGGCGGAGGAGCACAAAAGGGGCCAGCAGGAGGCGGAGGAGCAGCTGCTGAGGTACAAGGATCAGGTGTACCAAGAGAGGAAGCGGATGATGAAGGCGTCAGCCTCCTCCTTCAACGAGCACGAGGTCCTTCAGAGGAGGCTCGAGGCCAAGAGCGAAGAATGCTCCGCCCTGCAGGCCCAGTGCACCCTTCTCCTCTCCCATGCCTCCTCCCGCAGTTCCCAGCAGGCTGAGCTGACCGCATACATGGAGGAACTCGACCGCTCTCTTCGGCAGCTGGAGGCTCTGGTGGAAAGGGTGCAGGAGGAGTCGCTGCAGAAGATGCTGGCGAGCAAGAGGGTGCAGCAGGAGCAGGCGAGGGAGCTCGAAAGGCTGAGGAGGATGGAGGAGCTGAGGGTGAGGGAACTTGACTTGCTCAGGGAGGAGATCAGTCAGAGCTCAACAGCTGGGTCGGTTCCTGGAGGGCAGCCGGGCATGAAGAAGCTCCTTGAGCTGACCGTGGAGCTGGAGGAGGTGACGGCGAGGCTGGTGGAGGAAGAGATGAGGGTGCAGCAGCTGGAGGAGCAGACGGAAGACTACGAGACGATGATGCTGCGGGTGCAGGACAAAGTCAACGAGCTCGAGAGATCCCACGACGAGTTTGCGGAGGTCAACGAGCATCTCCAGCTGGAGAACAGCAGGTTGGAGACTGAGCTCGGGCAGGAGCTGGAGGAGCTGAGGAGGAGGAGCGACCTACTCCAGCTGGACAACAGCAGGCTGCAGCAGGCGCTCGAGAGCCAAGGGAGGAGGCTGCGAGACAGCGAGGAGCAGCGGCACCAGCTGCTGGGCGAGCTGCAGGACGTGAGGGAGGACCTGCATGCTCTGCGTGAGCTGGAGCTGGAAGCCCAGCTGCACAGTATCATCCTGCGGATCGAGGACGCGGAGAGGCAGGAAGAGCTGCTCGAGGAAGAGCTGCTGGGAATGCACGTGCGGGTCAGGGAGCTCCACATCTCCAACTCCGAGCAGCGAGAGGTGCAGGAGGGAAAGAAAAACGTCAAAGAGGCCGGGGAGGGAGAGAGGGGGGGCAAGAAAGATGTCAACATGGCGTCAAACCCCAAGGTGCATGGGGAAGACTCGTCGGACTTCTCTGAGTCCTCGGGGCCTGAAAGGATGCGAGCGATGATAACTCGACTCGCCATGGCCCAGACTGATGTGAGCGAGGAGGAGGAGGGGGAGGAGGAGGGGGAGCAGGAGCAGGAGCAGGAGCAGGAGCAGGAGCAGGAGCAGGAGGAGCAAGAGGAGGAGGAGGAAATGTTGGTCGGTTACTGAAAATTTTCAGATCGCAAGGAAGGATGGCGAGATTCATCAGCTCAATTCATTGATAACAAGCCTGCGATCAAGTCTTGGGATGGCAGAGCAGCAGGTACAGCAGAGCTAGCCAATCCTGTCTGTCCTCTACCTCTCCTCCTACCTCTCCTCCTATCTTTGCTCCTCTTTCTCCTCCTATCTTTCCTCTTTCTCTTCGTGTCCTTACTGCTCGGCAAACTGATCTCCTGCTCCAGCTCAGAGAATGGAAGTTGAGGGCGTCACAGCACAGCAAAGAGAGCAGATGGCTGCGCAGTCAGGTCAGAGAAGGAGGAAGAGGAGGAAGGGGGTTGGAGGGGGGCTAAAGTGGTGGTGGTGGTGGTGGTGGTGGAGGAGGAGGAGGAGGAGGAGGAGGAGGGAGCAAGGAAGGGAGAGTGAAGCTGCCTTCTCAGCTCCGACAGACTTCATATGGAGAGGAGGAGAAAGGAAAGAACTCGATTCTCTCCATGCCGGTGAGGAGAGGAGGGAGAGAGAGGGCAGAACTGACCGCGAGGACAGGGGGATAGCGGCATTTTTGGGACCTCAGGAGTCTTTGCGCCAGAGCAGATCGAGGACAGGTGAGAGGAATGAGGAGGAGCTGCAGGGAAAACGAACGCGAGGGAGGGAGAAAGATTGAGGAGTGGGAAAGGATGGGGAGAAGGGATAACGGGAAGAAGAGAGAGAGAAGAGAGGACGAGGAGGACGAGGACGAGGACGAGGACGAGGACGAGGAGGAAATATTGTTTTCAAGTGACTGTGTTGCAGATACTTGGCGCAGCAAGAGAGAATGGCGAATCCTCCTGACCCTCAGCTGGAGGGGGAGGAGAGGAAAGGAGAGCAGTACGCGCGATCGGAGGGATCCGATTACGAGTACGAGTACGAAGACACGGAGGAGGAGGAGGAGGAGGAGGAGGAGAAGATGGAGGTGCACAGGGAGGAGCAAGGGAGGACAGAGGAAGACTTGCAGGCTCGTCGAGGTGAGATGAAGTTGTTGTTGTGATGTTGATGGTGACGAGGCGAAGCAGATCAGCCTCGGGTGATCAACCACACGGTCTTTTGAGAGAAGCAGGAGCATCAGCATCAGCAGGAGCAGGAGCACCAGCATCAGCAGGAGCAGGAGCAGGGGCAGGAGCAGGGGCAGGAGCAGGAGCAGGAGCAGGAGCAGGGGCAGGAGCAGGAGCAGGGGCAGGAGCAGGAGCAGGAGCAGGGTAGAAGGATTCAGTTGCGTGCAGATTTAATTATTAGTGAATAGAAATTTGTTCCCGATGCCACCCACATACTCCTCCTCTCTCCTGCTCTGCCTCGTCTGCTTCATCTCTCCTCTATCATTTCTTCGTTATCGACATCATTTTGCGCAAGGACTTGGTCACACTTCGCAGCCGAGAGGTCTTCTCCTCCTCCCTCCCTTCCTCCTTGCCTCCTTCCTCCTTCCTCCCTGCTCCCTCGTACAGCCCGTTGGCTCGACCCGACTCCTGCCGTCTTCCGTCCCCAGACGTTTCTGCTCTCCTTCCCTCCTCCTTCCTCTTTTCCTGTCCGTTTCCCTCCTCCCTTCCTCCTGCTCCTCCTCCGTTGCCCATGAGCTGCTTCTCCTGCTCCTCCTTTGTCACCTGATTGCGCAAGGATTTGACGACTTACCGGCAGCCGGTAGGAGGAGGAGGAAGGCTTCTGCTCGGGCAGAGGGATGACTGTCACACAACCTGCTGGAGCTGTGAAGGGAAGGAGATGCTGGGAGAGAGGAGGAGGACGCGGGGAGAGAGAGAGAGGAGAAAGGCAAGTGCAGGAGGAGAGCATGGGCGTGAGGTGGAAGGGGAAGTTGAAGAGGAGGGAGGGAGGGAGGGAGGGAGGGAGGGAGGGGAGAAGGAAGTAAGGGAGGGAGAGCATTGGGAACCGGATGCCTCGTCTTCGCGCAGGAAGCCCTCGATCTTCCTCCCGTCCCACATCACTGCTTCTCCTCGCCCGCTCACTCGGTCCTCGTACCACGTCCCCCGCACACTGCTGAAGCCCACCTGACTCCCACCTTAGTTCCCAGCTCCTCCCCCTCGAACTTCCCACCTGCCTCTCCTGCTGCCTCCCCCCCAGCTGGGGTCCAGGTAGGCCGAAGAGGAGAAGCCCGGCGCCATGCTTGAGGTCGTTGCGCCACTCGCCCTCATACCGCACGCCGTTGACGGACGTCAAACAGCCGAAACCTGACCGCCTGCTCCTCTCGAACTCGCCGACGTACTCGCAGCCGTTGTGGTAAACCATCGTACCTGCTCCTCCGTGAGACTCCTTCTTATCCCTCCCCTCCCCCTCCCCTCTTCTCCTTCTCTCCCTCTCTCCTCTTCTCCTTCTCTCCCTCTCTCCTTCTCTCTTCTCTCCCTTCCTGCCTCCCTTCATCCCTCGTTCACACGCCCCACCTCTCCTCTTGCTTTTCTCTCTCCTCCCTCAACCTCCGCCATCAATCATTCTTGCTTCTTCCATTCTCCATTGTTCCGCTTCCTCCACCTTCCCTCCTCTCTTCCCTTCTTCAAACTGACCCTTTTCATCCCACATTTTCCATAGCTCAGCCTCCTCTCCCTCCTCCTCCTCCTCCTCCACCACCACCTCCTCCTCCTCCTCCTCCTCCTCCTCCTCCTCCTTCACTCACCGAAGCCATGCATTTCACCCTCCCTCCACTCTCCCTTGTATCTCGCATTGTGCCGCCGCTGCCTGTCCTGCCCCTCCCCCCTCTCGCTCTTCTCAGCGAGAATGATGGTGCCGACGCCATGTCGGAGATTGTTCTTCCACTCCCCTGTGAGGTATCACCAATGCGGAGGAGCGAGAGATGGGAAACAACAAGACAAGGGGCCGACGAAAAAAAGTCCAGGGAGAGGAGGAGAAGGATACAAAGGACAAAGGAGAAGAAGTGCGAGGAAGGGAGGGGAGGAGCAACGAGCAAGGAAGGATGGAAGGGAGAGAAAGGGGAGGAGAGGGGAGTACCGAAGTATTCGTCTCCATTGAGGTAGTTCTGTACACCAACACCCGATCGCTGGTTGTTGATAGCTCCTCCTGTATACGTTCCTGCTCCAGGATCTCATTTGGACCTCAGCCAAACTTTTACGTCACCAATGTGATCGCGCAAGACTGTAGCTGCTCCTCCTGCTCCTCCCTGCTGGGTAGAGGAGATTCCCTTTAATGCTGCTGCTCCCAGACTCTCCAGCATTGCATCGATTTGCATCTGAAAAGAATAAAGTTGAGGAGACAAAAAGCAAGCGCAGAAGCAGGGCAGAAGCCGGAGCATGAGCAGGAGCAGGTAAAGCATGAGCAAGAGCAGGAGAAGGAGAAGGAGAAGGAGAAGGAGAAGGAGAAGGAGAAGGAGAAGGAGAAGGAGAAGGAGAAGGAGAAGGAGAAGGAGAAGGAGAAGGAGAAGGAGAAGGAGAAGGAGAAGGAGGGAGTCAGGATATTGCAGCAAGTATAGAGGAGGAGTTTTCAACGCAGACCTTTCTTGCTGTCAGTTTGCTGTTGTCAAGGATGACCTGCAAGTGCGTCACGTCAAACGTCACGCCAGACCCACTTACGCCTTCCGGAAGCTGCTGGGCGTCCCTGCTATGACGGTGAGCTCGATGTTCGACTCACAAGCAAGAGAGTGAGAAAGACAAGGGGAAGAAGAAGGAAGGGGTCTAGGGAGAGGAAGGAGGGGGGAAGCAGTAGGGGTAGAGAGGGAGAGGGAGAGGGAGAGGGAGAGGGAGAGGGAGAGGGAGAGGGAGAGGGAGAGGGAGAGGGAGATCTCCTCTGAGGGAGATGGTGAGGGAGAGGGAGAGGGAGAGGGAGAGGAACTTGGGAGAAGACAAGGGCTGAAACGTCAAGACATGGTAGCTCCATTCACCTTACAGGTCGTCCGACTTCTTTGTTTGAAGGTTTTCTGTTCTCGTCCAATTCATCACCAGTCATCCTGTCAAAGGCAAAGAAAACGGACCTGAGATGTTCAAACTCATCTCTCCGCAACGAGACGCTCTGATAGGACAAGAACGTGTCACGCGGACCAATGAACCATCAGGAGATGGAAGTTTCTCCAATGCAGCAAAGGTACCTGATTCTGAGACCCATTCATGTTTTCTTGCTTCACAACTGTTCGCATATCACAATCAAGAAGCAAGGTATCTGATCGCGTTTCTTACCACTCTTGAACGTCGTGTGGGGGGCAGGTACCCTCAGGACTGCTACACGAGAGACTTTGGGCGTGTGATGTTGATTGATCTTGGACGATGCAGTGAGTAAGAGATTGAAAATGGAGGGAAAACAACACAAGGCAAAACAAGGAAAGAAAACAAAGAATTACAGCAGGCGAGGCTAGACGAGACAACCTGAAAGCTTGCATGTGCGTCTGACCTCTCAACAATCAGCACGCAGCTTGTCCCTTCTTCACCGCGGATCAGGCTGACAAGCTGCAAACAAGCAGTCATTCGGATCAGGCTCCTGCTCCTGCTTTTCTTTCCTCGTCCATGGACAATCCTTTGGTCGCGCGTCCGTCGATACTCAAAACCTTGTCTCCTTCCTTGATCTTCTCAACCGGTCGTGAAATTTATCATGTCAGCATCCACTCCTCCTCCTCCTCCTCCTCCTCCTCCTCCTCCTCCCCCTCCCCTCCCCCTCCCCTCCCCCTCCTCCTCCTCCTCCTCCTCCTCTTGCTCCTCTTGCTCCTCTTGCTCCTCTTGCTCTTCTCGCTTCTTCACCTGGTTGGACAACGCTGCGCCCCCTCCTTCCACCACTCGCTGGATCAAAACGTCGCCTCCCCCTTCCGTGATGTGCAGCACGATCCCAAGACCAACCAACGCCTGCCCATCTCCATTCGCGTGCGAGCTCCGAGAGGAAGGAGGTGGTCGAGGAACAGAGACGAGAGCGCTCTGAGGAGTCTCTGGAGAGGAGGATCAACAAAGAGACAAGCAAGTAGGGCAAGGATGAGGGACCTCCGACTCTTGCTATCCTGCCTTCCAGGGACTCGTAGTCAACCCTGTTCGAGCACCAAGTCAAGGGAGCAACAGCAGCAGCAGCAGGACGAATTAATCACTTCTCCATGCGCTCCCCCCCTGGCAGGACGTCCAGCAGCTTTTCGATCCATGCGTCCCTCTCCATTCTGTTGGCAGCTCTGCACAACCAGAACTCTGTTGACGAGCGAGAGGGGTTGGTTGTGTTGAGATTGTCCTGCACCATCTCAACATCATCTTCGACTCCAGCGTCATCAAGTGCTTACCCGAATTTCCAACTCGAAGCTCTCCTCGTCCACTCTCGATGGCGGCAGGAGAGCAACTTGGCTCACGCTGACTTGGAAGGAAACCAACTGATGTGTGTCAAGTCAGTTGCTGAAAGCATGCAAGTGATGTCGTCACGTTCACCTCGCCTGCAGCATAACTCCCAGAATTCACATGACCTGACATGTACAGTCAGTGCACATCAGCAACCAGCAGGTGCATGAGAGCAAACTTTTGTTCTTTGTGAACAATCTCAATCTTCTTGTCGTCAGAATGAGAAGACATTCATGCCAAGGTGTCCCGGGCTGCCGCAAGGATAAGCAATATGAGGCCGTGGCGGGCAAGCAAATCACCTGAACGCTGTACTTGATCAGCAAGTTCCCGCTCTTCACTTCTCGTTCTGTATCATCTGCTCTCCTTCCACTCGAGTCTTCACTCTGCACACATAGTCATGGCTGTAAGCACCATGCCCCAACCATCGACACTAATACCCGCAGCATGCTCCTGAAACTCCGGGAGGGATCTTCTTGCCTCGACTTGACGGGCATGGAGAAAGTATCGGCCATGGCGGGACGAGGAGAGGAGGAAAAACTGGCAGGATGCAGAGGAGAAGACCAAGTATCTCGCATGGAGGCCGACAGGAGATCTGACCGGTTGGGGGTGTATGAAGGAGGAGGATGAGCAGGAGCATGCTGGTAAGGAGTGACGGGGGCAGGTTGGTAAGGAGGAGGAGAGAGGGTGCGAGGAGGGTAGTAGATGGAAGGAGAGGAGGAGGAGGGAGGGAGAGAGGGAGCAGCAGGAGAGGCGCGCATCCGTTGCTCATTCGCGAAACGGACTGAGCGCGCCATGGATTGAGGTGTAGCTACACGGGTGGTGGTACAGAAGAGGGTGGGTAACCACAAATAACAGGGGTGGGGTCAAACACGGAACGGTACTAATAGGAGTGACATGAAGGGGTGATCACGGAAATCTAAGGAAGATGACCGGTGGTATGAATCAAAATGGGGGTACTGGTGACAGGAGGAATGATTGGAGGGGCGGGATTGTCAAAACTGTTCTATGCAGTGAGTGTTCATGGTTGGAGATGGGAGGGAAGAGGAGGGAGAGGAGGAGAGAAGGGGAGAGAGAGAGGAGGAGAGGAGAGAAGGAGAGAGAGAGGAGGCGAGGAGAGGAAGAGGAGGAGAGAAGGGGAGAGAGAGTAAGAGGAGAGGAGAAGTAGGAAGTTCTGAGAGTTTAGGAGAGGGTTGAGTGGACAGTTAAGACCTTCAGGAAAGCAGAATCAAGTGATGACATGAAAGGGAGGAACAGGAGGAGCGGGGAGAGGCGGAGGAGGAGGATCAACAATTGTTATTATTGATGCCAAATGAGACATAAAGTTTGACGTCCCCACCAAGTTTTCAACCTCTGTCGTGCTCTACAGCTTGTCTCACTTTCCGGCTGTTGGCAGACTTGAGAGGTAGAGGACGATGTCGTTGTGCTGACAGTGAGGTAAGCAGCAGCCCCTTCTTCTCCTCACTCCTCACTCCTCACTCCTCCCTCCTCCCTCCCTCCTTCCACCCTCCTCCCTCCTCCCTCCTCCCCCACCCTCCTCCCTCCTCCTCACACCTCGTTCCTCCTGGCATAATCCAAAGCTGTCGAACCCTACCACCACTCGTCAGCCATGTAGCAGGAGGAGCACAGGGACCAAACCTCGACATCCTCTATCGAAGGGTCTGCTCCACAGCTAACCAGCGTCTCTGCTGCGTCCATGCTCCCGAAAGCCGCAGCGCTGTGCCTGAACAGAAGCAAGGAGATTCAGCATGGTGCTGGGCCGGCAAGAAGGTTCACTGACAGCGCCGTCCTGCTATGATCGTCGATGGCGTTCACGTTGGCTCCTGCCTGGAAGGAGCATGAGGAGGAAGGAGGGAGGGGAAGAGGAGAGAACTTGATGGAGAGTTTGAATGATCTGCTTGTTCCCCGCCATCGCTGCAATCTGCAGGAGCGACAAAACATCAATGGGAGCTGACAGGAGAAGAGGTCAAGGTAGAGTTGGAAGTGGCAGCGTGAATTGAGCAGGCAGGCAGGCAGGCAGGCAGGCGCTGGAGCTGAGAGATGGATGGGCACAGGAAGCATAAGAGGAAAGTAATCAAGCTGTGGAGGAAGGAGAGGAGAGAGGAGAGGGGGGAAATGAGAAGGGAGAAGAAGGTGTATGATCTGAGCAGTAAAGAACTCAAAGTTACCTGCATGCAAGTACGGCCGTCCTCCGCCTTCGCCTCCATATCTGACAAACCAGCGTATGGGACGGAGCGCAGCAGCAGGAGCAGAATGAGAGGCAAGAAGAAAATGAACATAAGGAGCAGGAGCAGGAGCAGGAGCAGGAGCAGGAGCAGGAGCAGGAGCAGGAGCAGGAGCAGGAGCAGGAGCAGGAGCAGGAGCAGGAGCAGGAGCAGGAGCAGGAGCAGGAGCAGGAGGAAATTTACTTGCTCCACGCCCGATCAGCCACTTCACCATCCTGCAGGGGAGAAAGAGGATGAGGAGCAGAAGGGGAGGAGACAAGAAACAGGCTCACGCGTCCTGGTCCCCCAAGGTAGCGAGATGCAGTGCACTCAAGCCCTTCGGCCCCTGCTCGTTGATATCTGCTCCCATCTATCCAACGCTCGTCTCACCATCATGAACTCCCTCCTCTCCCCTCCATCTTCCTTCTTCCCTCTTCCTCTTTCCTCCTGTTGCCCTCTGCTCCCTCCCTTCCTCCCTCCTCGCTCTCTCCCACTTCCCCCTCCTCTTACTTGCAGGAAGACATTCACGTCCTTCTCCGATCCCATCGCAGCAGCAACTGCAAGAGGATAAGAACGCCGAGCAGCCATCGGGAACAGGACCGTGAAAGTTGAGCATCAGGTCAGCCTTGGGCATCTCGTACTCCTTCGAGTTCAGCACAGAGCTGGAGGAGGGGAGAAGTAAGGGGAAGGGGGAGAGCTGCGGCAGCGAGCACCTGCCGTTGTTGTATACGAGAGCTTCGCAAGCTTTATCCATCTCCTCATAGCTCCAGATCATGTCGCTCGTCCAGTTCTCGTGCGTCAGGTGATAGGGGCGAGGGAACATCTCCTGCAGCTTCTGTATCTGAAACACAAGCTTCATCCTCCTGCCTCCCGCCTTCCGCCTCATCTTGCTCTTCCTCCCTCCTCCTCCTCCTCCCCCTCCTCCCCCTCCTCCTCCTCCCTCTCCTCCTCCTCCTTCTCCTCCTCCTCCTCCTCCTCCTCCTCCTCCTCCTCCTCCTCCTCCTCATACGAAGGCATTCTCGTTTATGGTCCTGTTGGCTTCGTCGACGAGGCTGGTCAAGTTGGCGATGGACGCATTGATGTCCTCGATGTCTTGACGCCTCTCCACAAACCACTGATACCTGGGGTGGTCCTGCAGAACCAGCATCGGGTCCTTCTGCCGCCGATCCATGTGTTCCATCCACTTCTTCACAGCCTGCTGCAGCTCCTCCGCTTTCTTCTTGTCTTCTGGGGTCTCCTCCTCTTCCTCGTAGTCGCCCTCACTCATGGGCTGGGATGATGCTTCTTTCTCCTCCTCCTTGGGGAGGTACAAGCTCTCGTCGACATCGGGGAGCTCTGCATCATACCTCTATCATCTTCACCCCTTCTCGTTCAGAGCTCTCACCGTTTACATCGCCGAAGTCCGCAAGGACGACCTCAGAAGCATGGCTGCTAAAGTATTGGTCGCTCCCTCCTCGCAAAGCGATACGTAGCCGCCCCAGAATCCTCCCCCCTCCTCCTTGCTCTGCCCCATTAGACGTCCGATGCGACATGCTCGGTTGCAGAACGCTGCATCCCATACATGACACACACATGAACAGCGTCATCAACATCAAGCCCTTGTTGGTCATTATGATCTTTATCTCACTTGCAAGCCTCTTCCTTTTCACCTTTTTCATCTCCATCTTCTCCATCTTCGTCATCGTCTTCATCTCCATCTTCTCCATCTTCGTCATCGTCTTCATCTCCATCTTCGCCTTGTCTTCGTCGCCATGACTTCGTCGCTTCTTCGCTTCGTCACTTTCCTCGCAGGCAGACCGGGCGCAACATGAAGGATCCCAACATCGCACCACCACTACCCCCTAAATTGACTATCCAAATACCCCTCCCCAGGCCGGGACGATCTGTCGGGGCGAACTGCCTGCAATGCAGTAGATGGAGAAGACAGTTCAAGAGGAAAGGACAAGGAAGAGAGCACAGCACAGCACAGCACAGCACAGCACAGCACAGCACAGCACAGCACAGCACAGCACAGCACAGCACAGCACAGCAGAAGAGGCAAGGCAAGGCAAGGGAGGGAGGGAGGGAAAGAGGATACAAGAGAAGAAGAGAGAAGAGAGAATGGAATGAAAGCGAGCGAATGGGAGGAACGAGATTCAACAGCGAACAGGAAGAAGTCCAAGTTTCATCTACTGCTCAGAGTCGTCCTCACCCTTTTCCACTCCAAACCTTCGTCCTTCTACGCCCTACTGCTCCCCTTCGCTCTATCCTCTCCCTCCACATTCTCCCTCGCTTCTCCTTCCTTCTCTCATAAACCTCTCACAAGTACGCGAGTTTGACTTTGGTTTCAGGATGCTCTGTTAGAGATGAGATGAGAAGGAGGCAGGGAGCTACAGTCCACCTGCTGCTGGTGCTGGTGCTGGTGGTTGGTCTGCTCAAGGACCTGGCTCCATGTTCAGCAGCAGCGCAGGAGGAGGGGAGGGCAACAAAGTACATCTGGCTGATGCAGGGGAAGGAGGAGATGTCCCTGGACTTCTTGCGGTCGGACCACTCAGACGCCATCCAGGTGAGTGGGTGGTCGAGCAACAGCAGGAGGAGGAGGAGGAGGGGCAGGGGCAGCAGGAAGAGGGAGAAGAGAAGAAGGACAGAAGAAGGAGCTGGAGCAGGGGAAGAGGAGGAGGAGGAGGAGGAGGAGGAGGAGGAGGAGGAGGAGGAAGAGGAGGAGGGAGACTGATCCAGCTCCTTGCTGCAAAGGTTGTGTGGGGGAAGGGGCCGAAGAACCATAGCAAGGACGCGTACTACCTTCCAGACAGCACCTGCACCGAGGGGAGGAACTTCCTGCTGCAGATGGTGAAGCATAAGGAGCGAGGAATGTTGGCGGCGTAATGACGGCAGGAACTACCAGGCGCTGCTGCGAGAGGAGGAGGAGGGGATCCGCTACGACTACTTCATCTACACGGAGGATGATGCCGAGCTGGAGGAGATCTTGGACTTCGGGCACAATGTGGGAGATCCGTACAGGTACAGTCAGACGCCATGTGACCATCTCCTGCTCCTGCTCCTTCTCTTCTTCCTCTTTCTCTGCCTCTTCCTCTTACACGTCCTGCTCCTGCTGCCGCTCCTTCTGTTCCTGCTGCTGTTCCTACTCCTCCTACTCCTGCTGCTCCTCTTGCTTCCACATTCCTCCTGCTCCCCCTTCTACTTCTGCAACTTCTCCTGCTGTCCTTGCAGTCTCTGCGCACGTCACGTCCCGCCTGCTCGTCTACGTTCCTCCTTCTCTCTCATGCTCCTTGCCGCAGGACCTTCGAGCGCTACCTCCACATGTGGGAACCAGCCGTAGCTTTCCCTTTCAACGGCTACGGCATGCCGGACCCGCCGGAGGAGGTGAACTTTGCCTTGCTGCCCTCCTGCCTCTCAAACCCCGGCGTGAAGGTGGTCGCTGCGTGCTGGTGGGACCATCTCATGGTACGAGTTGTTTCCTCCTCCTGCTCCTCCTGCTCCTCCTCCTGCCCTTCCCTCCTCATCTCCTTCCTCCTCGTCTCCCTCCTCCTCCTCCCCTCCTCCTCCTCCCCTCCTCCTCCTTCTCTTCTCCTTTTCTGTCCTTCCTCATCCTCTACCCGCTTGTCAGGTCGCGTTCCACCGGGACGCTCTCCCTGCTCTCCTCCCCTACTGGACTGGTTGCCTCTGCTTCTCCTCCTGCTCTTGCCCTGAGAGAGCCGCAGGTTTCGACAAGGAATCATGGTGGTTTCCACAGAGAATCGTCACGGTCCGCTGCCTCCTTTCTCCTCTACTTCCTCTCTCCTCCAACGCGTCCTCCTTTTCCCGTCTTTCAATCCTCCTTCTCAGCAGTGCAGCAGGTTCTGTCAGCAGCTTTCTTCCATGAGAATAGGATCCAAGGCAAGCGCCAAGCTCCTCCTCTCCTCTTCTGCTGAATTTCTTTACCCCTCAGTCAATGCTGTAGCTGCCATGAACACGCAGCACCGGTGGAACCCTGGTAAGTAGCGCTGGAGTGACCCGTCTTCTCTCACCCTCCTCTTTCTTCCCCTCTACCTCCTTATCCTTCCGCTCCGTTCATCCTGCTCCTGCTCCTGCTCCTTCTCCTCCTCTTCCTCTTGCTCCTCATGCTCCTCCTCATCATCATCATCATCATCATCATCATCATCATCATCATCATCATCATCATCATCATCATCATCATCATCATCATCATCACCCTCAGATATGGGAGACGTGGACTGGGCAGCTGTCAACAGTTGGGTCCTGCCGTCTATCCGAGGTTCGGAGGAGGAGCAAGTCTGTGTGTCCTGACGCTCAGCTGGAAGAGAGCTCGGCACTGATCAACCTGACCTGTGCCTTCGACAACGATCACTGGACTCCGAGCGCGGCTCGCAGGAGAGGAGGTGGAGGAGGGGAGGAGAGGAGGAGGAGGAAAACTCCCAAGGAGCAGGAGCAGAAGGCACAGGGCAGCAAGTGAACATGAGGAGGACGAGGATGAGGACGAGGACGAGGACGAGGACGAGGACGAGGACGAGGACGAGGAGAAGGGGAGGGTTTATCTTCTCACTGACATATTTTAAGCGAGGGAGTACAAGCTCGTTGAGGGGGCGATAGACGGCTGCCACCCCCTCCACTCCTCCCGCAAAGTCTTCTGGGACTCTCAGGTCAGCCGCCAGACCTTCCAGCTCTGCTCCAGCTGACGACCAGCACAGCCGAGCAGGGACCGTCGGACGGTGAGGACGCACGAGCTGGGGGTGAGCTGGGAAGGTTTCCGTTGCTTCCTCTCCCTTCTCCTCCTCATGCCCCGGGCTGCCTCAGGTTGCCTCGGTTACAACCTGGTGGAGGAGGCGTGGGACCAAGTCAACAGAGTCTCGTCACTGGCCCCTAGATCTCCCGATGTAGCCTCTGCTCTGCTGATACTGACCCACCTCGGCTGGATCCTCCTCCTCCTCCTCCTCCTCCTCCTTCTCCTCCTTCTCCTCCTGCTCCTCCTTCTCCTCCTTCTCCTCCTTCTCCTCCTCCTCCACCACCATCATCACTTGCTCCTCCTCCTCCTCTTGCTCCACCACCACCACCACCATCACTTACTCCTCCTCCTTCTTTTGCTTCTCCTCCTCCCCCTCCCCCTCCTCCTCTCCCATGTCGATCGCTGAACTTGGTGAGTATCCTGCAGCCGGATCA
>NW_005434597.1:337440-363007 GCF_000315625.1 Guillardia theta CCMP2712 | reverse complement strand
CATCTTCCACCACATCACCACCACCACCAACTCCTCCTCCTACTCGTCCTCTTCCTCCACCACCACCACCTCCTCCTCCTCCTCCTTCTCCTCCTCCTCCTCTTCCTCTTCCACCACCACCACCACCACCACCCTCAAAGCTCACTCTTCTCCACCCACATCGTCCACGTCTCGCCTCTGACGAGGACGTCAGCTCCATCGCAATGCCTCTTCCGAGGGACCCTGTCAGGCCTGACCCACAGGGACCCTTCCTCCTTCCTCAAAGCTGAGCTCTACCGTGCTGACCTCTCTAAGGTGACTCGATGTCTGCCATCCCTCCCTCCCTCCTAGTCTCCCATTCTACCGTCTTGACCCTCATCGTCTTCTTCCTCCCAGGCGGCGACTGCTCGGGTCAGGATCGTCACTCACCGCCGTACCCTCAACGAGCTCTGACCTACCGGGCCCGTACATCATTATCTGCTGAGGAGTGAGACCGGGTCCTGCTAGCTGGAGTCTGAGCGCAGCTCCTGATGAGAGTCCGATCAGTGAGTCGTGAGTCGCTCTCAGTCGGTAGTCGGAGCTTGTTATGAGTAAACTTAGTATTGACAATCACCTGAGTGCATGCCTTGAAACTTGAACGGCACTGCCGCAACGTCAAGGTTGGTGACTCGATTAGCATCGGTCGTTCTGATCTTGAATTGGAACTTTCCGCCGAGCCGACGTCATGACTCCGATCTGCCGCGGCGGGCCCGGCGGGGCATCGGTGCCGGGCCAATGGAACTTAGGCGCACTGCCAGTGTCCGCTGCCAGGAGTAACTGAGAGTCGGCCCGGAGGCTGGCTAGTACCGTAGTACCGCCGTTACAATGATGTACTCAACTTGCCATGATCCGAATCTACAAAGGTTGAGACGGCTAAAAATCAGAACCATACTATACTATCGGATAAGTGACGGACGGACTGAGTCGCCGGGGAGGGCCTCGGACTCAGAGTCGGACGGCCGCCGACGGTGGTAACCAGGGCCTCATCCCCCCGCCGGTCCCGCCCGTGTGCCCGGCCCCAGTGGCCCGGCCCGCTCTGCGGCCCGCTGTCCGCCGACCGTGACGGCGGGCGGTCGGGCCGCCGGGCCGTGTTGAGTAAAGTCACCGGTAATAATAACTTAACCCGGCCAGCGCCCCCCGACTCGTCACTCGAAAAAAGGCTCTAGCTTATAATTTAGTCAAAAGATGAGTAATAAGTTTTGGTACTGTAGGGGAGCTCCGGAGGCTCCGGTATATCCACCGGCTCGGAGTTGAAGTTGAGGGTGTAACCTAGAAGGAAAGTGGTAACTTGCTCGGAACAGTCAGACATGGCGAAGAAGGTTCTGAGTGATACACAGACTGATCTTATCTTCAAAACGTACATTCTTTTTTATTTCATGAAAACAGAGGTTTTCGCATTTGCCGTGACCACAGCTTCGGAGGGCCGGAGGGCCGGAGAGTCTTTGAGGGTTCATAACCTGTTGGATCAGCGCACCCCTTTTCTGAAGACCCCTCTTTTTCTCATTGTTTTCTACCGGTACAGTTCTGTCGAAGGAAGAGGGTGTATTTATCTGCCACACCGAACCTTCGAGACAGATACAGTCATGAGTACTTAAAATACTTGTAGCAGGATGCAAAGGTTTTTAAGGTAAAGTGGGTCACGTCAGGCTTTAGTAAAATATAAAGCGAGGCCCCGAGGTTCCGTGCAGTAAATATCTGTCGACAACCCTCAACTCTACTTCAAAAAACTTGTTTGGGGTGGTCGACTCTGCAAGAAAAAAAATCTAAAAACAATTTAAGTCTCATACTTGTTTTTAAAAACCAGATCCCCTCAAAGAAAATCGAAGACACTCGTTTTGGAAAAAGAGACTTGCGTGCCTTTCAATTGCATCCGTGCTGCACTTTGTGCAAACATCCGTAGGGTACCCCCTGCATACAATACCCCAAATGTTGTGTTGTTCCTGATATCAGGGTTTATGTTTTTCCAACCCTTTAGTTTTGATATGTAATGCATTAATTCATTTCCACAAAGCATGAGCGTTACTGCTCTGGCCTTCACCCTTTCAAAACGTACCTGTTGACCCACCCCCACAATGGACAGCACCACTTCGACTCCTACTTTACCTTACAGATCCCCGTGACCTGCTATCGACTAGCACCTCGGGACCACCCCGATTTTTAATGACCCGGTGATTTTCAATTCTCCCAAAACCACCGGTGGTATGCCCTATCTTTCATCGCACGTCAATCATTTGTACCCCTCCATTTCCCATTGTTTTCATGGGATGTCTACCCGGATCTGACTGAGCCACGAGGCCCATGACTCGACATGACCCTCATTAGGGTCATGTACCCCTACCCCCCTTTTGACAGAGGGTTTTAGTAAAACCCGTCGGTGCGCGACTGATAAATACCCACCCTACCTCATTTGTGAGTACTTCGATAGTTGGCCATTCATACCCCCAAGATATCTACGAAGTACGGGGTACTTTTAGCAAGTAATCTCAGAGTCGAAGGGAACCACCCGTCCCTCAGCCCTTCCCCCGTGACACATGATCATCATCCTCTTCAATTGTTCCCCACCCCACCATCACACAGTGAGCATACCCACCCTCCCTCCCCACCTACTCTCCGGGTTCGATTGAACCATTGACCACCCCACAGTTTCCACGACTACCCCACCATCCCCACGGTCTAGCCCGCTAGAGTTCTAGCCAGCTACAACCAAAACGAACAAGTACCCCGTACTCCCTTAGAGATTGTACCACCCCTACCCCACCAACTCAATCATTTATGATCAACAACTGAAATATCTCATCACCCACCCACCACCTCTATTCCACCCACCCCTACCTAGGTACCTCGTCCCCTACCCCTACTCGCAGACACCAAAGGAGGTGGGCCAATTTACCACCCTTTCGATTCGCCTTCTTCCATCGCTACCCCTACCCCCTTATACTCCTTCCTTCTCACCCACCCCTCCGTACAGAGCCTCTTTGTCCTCTTCCCATCCACCCTACCCAATTACACCCCACCCATACCTTCACGATCCGACTCCATCATGGTCTTTGCCCACCCCCTTAAGTTCCTTGCAATGTACCCCTCCACTTACACCCGCTCACACTTTACCCTACCACCCACCCCCTGTGTCTGCGCCCCTCCCTGTCCCCGTGCCCCCCTGTATATACCGGACCCCCGACCTCCTCTCTGCACCGACTCTCTTTCCTCTTCCGTCCTCCACGCTCCACGCAAGCGTTTTCCTTCCCTCCTCCTCATAGCCGGTCCTCCTCCTCTCAGCAAGATTGTTCTTTCCTCTCCATTCTCCTCCTCCTGTCTGCTTCCTGGAACCAACATGGAGTCTGCTCAACATCACATGACGGAAGAGATGGAGAATGACGTCTTTACCGATAGAATGATCTTGGTGTCTGTCGACGCGCAGTTGAACAGGAAGAAAACTCACAGGCGGCCTGTCTGTGATGCTGTGTACGTGCCATGCATCAATCGCACCAGAGAAGTGGCACATGGTCCTCAGATCCAACCGGAGCCTATCGCACCGGCCAACTCGGACCCCACTGCACCGGCCGATATGGGTACCTCACGCAAGAGGGCACGCAGTCCTTGCCCGAGGGATTGTCGTCCGAGAGTTTTCCGCAACCGACGTGGGGAGAGAGTTGTGACGGTCAGGACAGAGGCGCCGGGCACTCCACTGGACCCTCTCCTCCTTCAGCTCGCCGACGAGCCCGTGTGCAATGGTGGCCTCTCTCGCTACTTCCTGCTCGAGCTCCTGAGGAAGGTTCGTGACAGTGCCATGATGCCGCACTCGAACCCGGCAGCATCTTCCCATGCCATCGACACGCTGACAAAGGTTCCTGCTGAGGAATTGAAGGAGGAGAACGCTCAGACAGTATGTGCGATCTGCCATGAGAACATGGAGGGCGAAGTGAGGCAGATGCCATGTGCTCACAGCTTCCACGAGGACTGCATCGTCAACTGGCTCCAGATCTGCAACAACTGCCCCTGCTGCAGATGCGAAGTCGAGTCCTGCTGCCCTATGTACAACAGGGTGAAGAGGAACTCGATTCGGGGGGAGGTCAGGGAGGAGGCAATGGTTGCCCCCGAGGCGATCATGAAGACTCCGACCCCCCAGGAGTTACTTGTCAGCCTCTACGCAGCGTGCCAGGCGCACCGTGACACTGCTAGGAGCCAGAGGCAGCAGCTAAGGAAGCGATTTTCCTTCTAAGATTAGACCTTGGGCGATAGATGGGTTGTTGTTTAATGAAACATGATTTTTTCACATATTCTTGATTGTGTGTGTTTTGTGAAATACAGCAATCCTCTTGCTGTCATTCATTCTGATAATTCTGCTTGGATTTCTTCCAGGCTCTTGCCCCTGTCACCTCTTATGTTAGATTGCTGGTATTGAAACTAGTTGCACTCTTATTCTTGAACTTTCTCCCTCCCTCCCTCCTCCTCATTTGTCCTTGCTCCTCTCTTTTCTCACATGGTCTCGACGAACTGCGTGCTCGGAGCCAACACCCACAACACCTGTACATTCCTCAGTCCCCTTCCTCCTCTCAATGAGACCAACCGAGAAGGCGCAAGCTACAGTGAAGCCAGTAAAGATCATCTGCTGCCCGAGCGATGACATGAGCGTGCCAAAGAACTGCCAAAATTCGTGACAACAGATCCTTTTCCATCTCCTCCTCCTCCTCCTCCTCCTCCTCCTCCTCCTCCTCCTCCTCCTCTGGTCATGCTTGAGCTCTTCCTCTTCCTCCTTACTCCAACTGCTACTTCTCCATGTTCTGGATACCTGTGTCATGCAGAACGAGCCTCCCCTGTTCACACAGTTGAGGACGAGAGCACTACAAGCGCAAGCGTTACCAAGCGAGCACCGACGACATGGCAGAGGCCAGGCTCCTGTACTGCTTCCCACAGAAACTTCAGTCACGAGGAAGCATGTGAAAATTCTCTGCCTGCGAAGGGAAAAGCTCTCCAACCATCAGCCACGGCACCTTAATCGAGCCGTCAGGATGAGGAGGACGAGGACGAGGACGAGGACGAGGAGGAGAACTCACGGGGCCCCAACCAAAGGAGAAGGAGGCAATGTAGATCAACAGCCCCATGCTCGCCATGCTCGAAGCTGCGCGTGCAATGAGCCTGGTAGCTGACGAGAGGCAAGAGAGAAAATCACCGAGAAGAGGTCCTCCCGCAGCGCTCGACCCCTGGCCAAGAGGAGGGCGTGAGAAGTGAGAGGAAGAGGGAGGGAGCATCGTCACTTGGAGCGAGAAGTTGAGCATCATCAGCGCCATGCCCAGTGTCATGCCCGCCCCCGAACCTGTCAGGCGAGGGAGATGAGAAGAAAGAAGAGAAATCAGATAGAGCCAGATGGAGCAAGAGCAAGAACGCGCGCGTGGAGGGAGGAATGGGAGGCTCGTGCCTACTAGAAGCTTCTTCCTCCCCATGCTGTCCACGCTCGTGGCCGAGAAGGCAGTGACGATGACCTGAATCTCAACCGTCAGTATCCTGACTCGGCCCAGAACGTCGCCGCCTTGCCGTCACCTGTGTCAGAGCCACAGCAAACGAGACGAGGTTTGCCATGCTCGCCATGCCAGCGCTCGAGAGGATCTGAGGACGCACGTGAGGGACGCCAGCTCGTGCTGGGGAGAGGAGCCGCACCTGCCCTGAGAAGAAGATCACCGTGTTGATGCCGCACAGCTGCTGGAGGAGAATCATCCCCGCCGCCAAGATCTGCATGCTCAGTCAGAGGAGGGCTGAAAACAGGAGGGAGGCGGGAGGGAAGGGAGGGAGGGCGGAGGGAGGCAAGAGATGATGGGAGGAGGCAGTGAAGAGGAGGCAGAGTGGGAAGAGAGAGCAGGGGGAGGTACAAGGGATCCATCATCACCAGCGATCGCTGGACGTTGGTAGGAATGCTATCCAGCTCATATCGCCATCGCGAAAGGAGCGACGATCTCCGGCTCCTCCTCGGAGAGTCAACAAACTCTTCCTCCTCCTCTGAGACTGACAGCTCGTCCTGCATCCCCAACTTTCCAGCATACGCATTCGCGCGCTTCGAGAACCCTTTCCTCTCCAGCCACCCCGGGCTCTCAGGGAGGAAGAGCAACGACAGCCCGGCGAACATGAGGGAGCACATCGACCCGACCAGAGCCATCTCCCTCCATCCCACCGCCAGCCCCAGCGAGTAGCTGAGGAGGATGCCAAGGGTGCAGGAGAGCTGGTAGAAGGAGCCCAGAAATCCCCGCAGCCTCCTCGGAGAGATTTCGGCGATGTACATGGGAGTGGCTACTGTTGCCACTCCTGCTGCGAAGCCAGTGACTAGCCTGCCGAGGAGGAGCATGGGGTAGCTTCCTCCCAGGAAGACGCCGGTAAACCCCAGGAAGAAGAGGAGGGAAGCTATCAGCACCACGGGCTTTCTCCCCAGCGTCTCTATCCTCCTGCTGCTGACAAGGCCGGCGATCACAGCCCCGATGTTGATGATGGAGGCAAAGGTCGAACTCTGGAGCGAGGAGAGAGCATTCTCGCTTGCCAAAGAGTCTAGGCACGGGCTCGTGTACCCCAGGGCATACCCGAACAGCAGCGGCCCCATGGCGGCAATGGCTGCGGCGAGGATGGGGAAAATGTTCTTGTACCTGTCCTCGAGAAGAGGAGAGACTGCACGACAAGTTTCAAAACATTGACGCGACTGAGTCATACAGACCTCTTGGTGACGGCCCAACGACAGAAGCCCACGAAAGGAAGTCTGAGGGAGAGAGGAGGGATCAGCGGCTGGTTACATCTCAGATCGCAAGTACGTCTTAGGTTGAGGCTGGACTTCTCCAGCTCCGCCATCGCCTTCTCTGACACATTGTGGAACTCATTCGTTGCCTGCAATCTCGTCATGTGCATCGCCTCATCTCAACTGAAGACGCTCATGAGAGGGGAGGAGAGGAGAGACAGAGAGAGCGAGGAGGAGCGCGTGAGGCAAACGTACCACCATGATCGGGTCGGCCGTCTGGATCCCCAGTCGCCGTCTAACATTCTTCACAGCATTTGTTGCTCTCTCAAAAGAGGAGCATGTGGAGAGCTTCGAACGAGTGCTCCGAAGATTCATGTGTACAATGGCCGATTGCCGGCAACCAGAAGCACTGGGCTTTCCCACACAACTCAGCATCTGGAATCCAGCGGCTCTCTCTACAGACAAAGTGAGGACGCCAAGAGATGGTACACCAAGAGATCACCATAGAAGATGAACGCCAGGCAGATATGAAGGATTCTCTGGATCGACATCCTGCTGGACAAGTTACTTTGAGGTACATCAATTCCAACAACCGTGCACTGGGGAACAGGACAAGCAATGGGGTTTGGTGCTATACCCTCTGTTCTGCTGCACCATCTCAGCACGGAAGTCGACCTCTCCTGCTCTTTGAGTCGAAAGCTTGTCTTGGACTTCTTCGTCCGATCCCTGTTGAACGCTGATGGATACCCGACGTTGCCCCCTTTCGATTGCGATATTTGGGGTCTGTGATCGCTTTGCTCCCTGACGACGATTGATCTGCAATGAACCACCTTGTGTCTTCGCACTGCTTATTTTGTCTGTTTGTCGTTGGAAAGTTTTGATCTTTGCCTTCCTCTGTCCCTTTCCACAAATTTGCGCCTTTGCTGCAAATACTTAGAATTGCAGAACTTAGCACACAGATATCAAGTTGTTGCCAAATGAATCTGCCCCCTTCAAGCTTGTCTTCTTGCTTGTACTCTCACTTGTTCCTGGTATTCCTTCCCTTCCCTTCCCTCCTCTTCCCTTCTCTTCCTTTCTCTTCTCTCAGTCTTTCCGTCCCTTTGCCCCAATCCCCGCCATGCTTGAGTTCCAAACTACTCCTCTACAACCCCGACCAACCCATGACCCCCACCCACCAAAAAACAACCAGTACCCACCATCAATTTCAATGATTCTTGCACCCCCTTCTACTACCACAAATACCCTACCATTTGTAGGGATTTTATTCCCACGTACCAGACTAAAACCTGATGACCCCTCAATTTGTACTCCATCACCTACCCCTGATGACCCCTACCCACTCATGCAATACAACTGAGCACTACCGTTCACTTTTCAACAAAATGGGGGGTGGGGGTAGACTTTTGGTGCAAAGGCTACCTTGTCAGCAGGAGGTCGGAAAAAGGACCCACCATGACCCACCATGGGGGTAGTAATACAATAATTGAGTAATATTTAATTAGGACATAATGGACATGGGTGGGGTATTCCAGATAAGATGACCCGGTGATAAGTGATAATTTGATTATCAGCCAATATTTCTAGCCTCAAGTTTTAATCTTAAAATAATTTTGTGACTTCATAATACTGTATCTCAATTCTGTACTGATGAGCTTGTACGGGTTTACACCGTTGTATATATTTATATATAGAATATCTTTAGCTTTTCTAGTATGGCAATTTTTTTTGTTTTATTTTTCATTACACAGTACAGTTTTGAGGGGGCTACACTATTGTTGTATTTTACTGGACTGTTTATAAGCCATTCACATACAAAAATGTACAAAGATTCATTTTAGAGTTTTAAACAAGGGATCGGATCGAGTTGTACGGGACAGACCACCCTCAGTGGGAAAAAGAGAGGCCGTGAGGCCTCCCCAATTTCTACCCCACCATACCTTTGATGACCCATGTAAAAATAACCCCTACCCCCATAGATCTCTGATCGTACCCTAGAAAAGTACCCCTTCTTTGTACCCCACGTTCATACAAGGTGGCCACAACCCCTGGCCTCTCCCCCAGTCACGTTCCAAACTCACGGTGACCCGGCGACCGTCGGACGGCCCCGGGCCCGGCAGTCCGGCGATGATCACAGTCACTGGCAGGCTGAGTCACGTACTGTACTGAGGTTACCCGGCCGGGGCAGTCGACGGAGCCTCGGAGTGCGAGTTCAACGGTTCACGGTTGTTAGGCTTGTCACAGTGTAAATGCACTGCCAGGCTGCCCGCAACGGAACGGTGAGACAGTCCGGTCCGTTTTTGCTCACTGACCGGGACTCAGGGCCTCACGGACACGTCCGTGCAGGCTCTGTTTTAACATGAAGTTCGATCGTGCCATCGGACTGAAGTAACTTGACTAACATTCCGACAAGTGGTGTAAACTTCACTAACAAGTTGGCATTCGAGTCAAGCTTCAAGTTGCGCCATGCTCCGACTACTCAGTATAATGCAGCAGACCGGCCCCCGACCGTGACGGTGAACCGCCGTGAGCGGTTTTGCGGCCGCTGACGACCGGAAGACGCTTCAGCGAAGCCACTTCCGAAGTTCGCTGAGCGGTAGCAGCCTCGAAAAAGTTCAAAAATCTCTTGACCCGCCGCCAGCCGGGGCCGCCGGGCAGTGATCGGAAAGTAGCCTAGTGAAGTCTTCAAGTTGAGGCTCAGCGGCAGTGACTCAGTGATCAGGCCCCGGGTGGCCACGGCACTGCAGCTGCTCAGTCGCCAGGGCACAGCCGAGCGGTCACGTAAGGCCCAGTGCGAGAACTTTATCCCGAGGCGCCGGGCCGGAGCAGCCCGGCACTGAGCAGGAGCAGAACGAGGCCTTGTCAAGTCTGACTCAGTGGCTTGAGCCTTGCCGGCGGTCGGTGCCTGTTGGAGACAAGGGGAGCAGACCGTCCGGACGGAACAAGTCGAGCAGGGGGCAGGTGAAATCTCGCAGAGCAAGGGCCCAGCAGAGCTTCAACTGCTCATGAAGTATGGGAGCCCGCGGATGTACTTGTTCAAGCTCTGAAAGCGCGTCAGGACGCAGCGGGGAAGGAGAGGAATGAGTGTGTGCTGGTAGTCTAGAGTCACCTGCGAGAAAATCGTGGAGCTGATAGGAGCGCCAAGTGCCTGCCATGCCACCAGAGAAGCATGAGCAGCAGGAGCAGGAGCAGGAGCAGGAGCAGAAGCAGAAGCAGAAGCAGAAGCAGGAGCAGGAGCAGGAGCAGGAGCAGGAGCAGGAGCAGGAAGGAAGATATGATGTATACCTGCAGTGGATTTTTTGTGACATACTCAACGTAGATGTGGCTATAGATCTGGCGCAAACATTCGCGAAGAGACTAATGAAGACAGGCAGGCAGGCAGGCAGGCAGGCAGGCAGGCAGGCAGGCAGGCAGGCAGGCAGGCAGGCAGGCAGGCAGGCAGGCAGGCAGGCAGGCAGGCAGGCAGGCAGACAGGCAGGCAGGTAGACAGACAGAAGAGAAGTTTGTCAGGCTGCAGCGCTGGGAGGTTCAAGAGATCTGGACCGGTACAGGCGGATCCGTGATGAGGATAAATCGCAACCCCGTGGGAGTCTCGTAGTAGTGAAGCTTGTAAGTCGACGTGCTACAGCAGGGGGAAAAGATTCCCATCACCTCTACACGTGAGCACAGCAAGAGACATACTTGTAACTTTGGAGCGCGTCCGGTACGAGCTTGCCGTCCCCTCCCGGTCTCATGGCACAGACCTGTTGGACAGACGAGCAAGGGGTAAGGTTTGTTTCAGCAATCACGCGAGCCGGCAAGAGATTTTCAAACGCACCGTTGCTGGAAAGATAGGAACACAAAGGAAAAGAGAAAAATATTCGTCATCGGAGCGCCGGAAAGCAACAAAAGAGCTCAAGGAAACCTTTCAGGGAGAAGAGGAGTCCGAAGATGAGCTTCTGCTCCTCAGGCAAGTTCTTGGGCCGTTTCACCTGACATGCAAGCCTTCACTGAGATCGATCCTGCCCCCTCCGCGTTCTCCTCCCTCTCACCCTATGCCAATCCTCATAGTAGAGGCAGACTCCGTTTCTACCAGGAGAGGTCAAAGAGATTCATGGCATGCGTATCATGTCTTCGTCATGTTCGTACCTGTCAAATAAATAGAAGCAATATATCATGGCTCCTCAGGGCTGACTTGACCCCTGAAATGTCGAGTCAAACATCCTTAGGCTGGTAGGAGAAAATCTGTCTTTCCTCAAACCTTCCCTTCCCTCAATCTTTCCCTTACTCAATCCCCTCCTTTCCTCGTCCCTTTCTCTTTCACTCGTAACCTCCATTACCCGTTGACGTCCCGGCATCGATTCTGCTTCCTTATGTCTGATTGGGGTCAACCCTCCTCCCTCTCCCGCTCTCGCTCTCCGCCTGATGCCATACCTTACCATACCTCCTCCCTCCTCCCTCCTCCCTCCTCCCTCCTCCCTCCTCCCTCCTCCCTCCTCCCTCCTCCCTCCTTCCCCTGCCCCCTCTACCTCCTCCCTCCCTCTCGTCAGCCATTCTATTCCTCGTCTCTGAGGCAGGCGCGGGAGAGGCGGGGGCCTTGTAGCAATGCAGCGAGAAAGCGAGGTGGATCGGCTGGCCAGCCTGCAAGGTGAGTCGCCGCCATGCTGGTCAACCTCTGAGCATCCCGCCATGCAGTAGAGCTGAGGCACAAGAAGATGCGAGCCGCGGCGGTAGGCCGCTCCTTGGAGGCTCTGCGACGCAGGAAGAGAAACTTGGACGAGGTGGGAGGGGGAGGCAAGGCCTGCCCATGCTGAGAGATGCGCAGGAGCTGGAGGAGATGCTGATCGTCTCTGAGCTTCGCAGAGTCTATGAGCTCGAGGCATCGCAGGTGCTGCAAGCTCAGGAGGGACAGGTCAGGGCAGGAGGAGAGCAGTTGGTTCCCATGCCGAATACTGTCGAGCGGTCGGTTGCCACCATGGAGGCATCAGATGCTGGCGGGGAAAGGACGAGCATGCAGGTTCTCACCAACCTTGGAGCGGAGCGCCATGCTGACTGCTGCCATGCAGATGCCAGTTGTCAGACAGGAGGATAGCGGTGTTCGGGAGGCAGCACAGGGAGCGATGCAGGAGGGAGCGCGTGCTCGGACCGCTGACGACGAAGATACTTCGTCGCAGAGTGATAATCACGATGACAACGAGGATGCAACAAAAACCTCCGACCCTTCACAGGGAGGTGAAGCAGGGGAGGTCAGAAAGAGGAGAGGGGTATTGAGGTGTGAAGATCTGAACCTGCTCATGGTGCAGGAGACTGAAGGAGAGAAGAGAGAAAGATTGCTCAAGGAGGATGAGAGGCTCTTGAGAAGAATGTTTCATGCCAAGGAAAAGCTACTCAAAGAGCAGCAGGATATGCAGCTGCTATCACAGCAGCAAGAAATGGAAATGCAGGAAAACGATGTACAGGAGGAGCAGGAGCAGGAGCAGGAGCAGGAGCAGGAGCAGGAGCAGGAGCAGGAGCAGGAGCAGGAGCAGGAGCAGGAGCAGGAGCGCAGCGACAAGCACATAAACGACGTAAAGCTGCAGGGAAATCACCAGCAGGCAGAGAGCGGAGCGAGGCCAAGTAATGCTTTGAATCGATACTCACGAGACTTTTGCTGACGGTCAAACAGAACGGCAGAAGAGAAGCGAGAAGGTCGACAGTCAGGGAGGCCCTTGGGAAGGAGAGACACTTCTCATAGATCGGCAACAAGGAAAGGAGTCGGACAGAAAGCGACTGTGACGTTGCCAGAAGGGTAGCGGGTTGGGAGGAAGGAAGCAAAAATGACGGAAGCTGGTGGAAGGCTTAAGCATCAGATGGACTGGAAATACGTGCAGGGTAGGAAACGTGAGTTTACTCGCAAGCATGAAGATGCATAATCTAACAGCTCATGGGATAATGATGTAAAGATATCAACCTTGCTGTACAGCCGAGTGAGGATATTATGTAGACAAAACTGATTGGGCTGATCATGTAAAAGAATAAAGCTTTCAGGATGATCTTATTCTTCTGCCATCTGGTCTTGTTTTTGCCGTAAGGCCTTGAGGCGCTTGTTCTCCTCTTTCCACTTCAACTTCTTCTTATCCATCGCCAACTGCACACCATCAGCATCGCCTCCTCCGCTCCTCCCTCTCACCTTCGCATGCTCTGGGATGTGTCCGGTTGCCGTATGACGACCCTTAGCTCCTTTCCTGCACCAAAGCCTATCAACACCACTGGGCAGCACCAAGGGAGGAGAACCTGCGGCGGGGATACTTCTCGAATGTTCTCTCAATGCTATAGTCCACAACATCAAGAATAGGAGGAGGAAGCGGCTCCGTGAGCACCACCCTCCTCATAGGCCTCACCCCTCCTCCCCAGATCTGAGGGGAAAGTGAGTTGTTTCTCGTACAAGAGGAGGACGAGGAGGATGAGCACGAGCACGAGCACGAGCACGAGCACGAGCACGAGCACGAGCACAAGGAGGACGAGGAAGACGAGGAGGAGGACGAACAGGACGAGGAAGACGAGGAGGAGGACGAGGATGAAGACGAGGATGTAGACGAGGACGAGGAGACAGGCTGGACAAGTCCCATCACCTTGAGCTTCAAGCATCTCTTTGCTTTCTCCGATTTGATCGACTTCTCTTTTTTGGTGAGCCTCGTCCTCCAGGCTTTGGGCCAATGCCTATGTCATGATGAATCGACAATGGGCGGAGGCAAACTCGAAGCACCTGTTCATCCTGATGTCCTTGGCCTTGTGCTTCTTGCCCACGTTCTGCAGCAAGCCATGTGAGTCAAACGAGCACGAGGTGGCTGCGACTTGCCAGCTTGTGTTCGGCCTTCCTGGCCTGGGAGACCATGACAGTCAAGACGCGAGCGATGTTCTTTCGAACGGTTTTGATCTTGTTCACTCTGCCTGGCTGACCTCCAACCTACCAAGAACGACAGTGAGCTGCGATCCTGCAAAGCTCTACCAACCTGCTGCGCAACCCGCAGTGACATTAGCTCGGAACGAAGCTCCTGCTCGAGCTGACTTAGCTCATCGATGGTCTGGAGCAGCCGTCAGGAGGCAATCTCGTCCTTTCACATGGGCCCAACCTTATCCCGGAGATCTTTGGCCTTGATACTGTCTCCTCTCCCGCCACGCAGGGCCATTACAGCCGGGTAGCAGTGAGATTGGAAGGAGCTGGGTTGCGGAGCTGAGGACGGTGAAGGCAGAGAGACTGTGCTGTGTGGAAGCGGCTGAAGTGCTGGAGTAGAGAGGGGGAGGAGGAGAAGAAGGAGAAGGAGAAGAGGAGGGGGGGGGCCATGGCCGAGCAGCCGGAGCATGGAGCGCATTGCCGCCATGGTGGGGCCGAAAGGAGCAGATGGGGTAGGGTGCCAGGGATTGAAGGGGGAAGAAGGGGTAGGGGTACTTTTACAACCGGGAGGGTAGGGACCCTACAGATACAGGAGGTGGGGGTTAGTACACTCTCATTACCCCTACTTTTTACTATTCCATATCATGACCCGTAGTAGGTAAGATTGATGATTCAAGGGGTACTGAGAAATTCGTGAAGGGGTGGGTCACTACCCCCACCCCCAAATAGTACATGAATTTTGCAATCGATTGGAGGTACTGCATGCAATATAGTATATGAATGTATCTGTAGTTTATGTTCCAAATTGAAACATTTTTTATAGTTTATGTGCAGGATATGATTCCACCTCATATTTCTGATGACGAGAACAAAATCTGTCCGTCAATGGGGAATCTAGCTAGGATCATGAGGTGGAGCAGGCGATGAGCGCGGCAGAAGCGGGAGGAGAACAACGACGATGGGGATGAGGACGAGGACGAGGACGAGGACGAGGACGAGGAAAGGATTCCAAGAAGTGGAGGAGGGAAAGAGAAAGCTCAAGTCAGCTTGAGGTGGAGGAGGGGTAGACGAAAGGTGTCGAAGTACCACACTCGTTCATTCGCTCCCGCTCATCCTCCCGATCGCTGATACGTGTCTCGCCACAGGTGCTCTCTCCCCCCAGTGCAGGGTTGAGAGACCGAGACCTCCGTCCTCCGCCATGATGTCTGCGCCGTGGGTCAAGAACATCGTAGGACAGGTGTGCGGCTTTTTCTCTGGGTTGGACTCGGAGGAGGCGAGCAGAGCCTTGTGGGAGGGAAAGTTTGCAGCAAGCAACGTCGCATTGAATGCTGACGCCTTCAGCCATATCGACCTTCCTCTCGAGGTGAAGGAAGGGAACATCGGAACCCTTGGCGTCACAATCCCATGGGAACGGCTCAGCGACCAGCGGGTGGTGTTGACTGCGGAGACAGTGATGCTGCGAGTTAGAGTCAGAGAGTTCGACGACTTTCTGCGGGACTATGTCCAGAGGAAGGAGGAGAGGAAGGTGAAGGAGTGCAGACAGGTCTGTGATCTGAGTTGGGAGGGTGGAGGTTGAAGGGGCATCGCAGGACTTGTGGGCTCGACTGAAGCAGCTGCTGTTCAAAGAGCAGGTGGGATAGTTCCGCTCATGCGACGGGCAAACGTGTCTGATTTGCCTTCCGCAGCTGCAAACTCCTACAATGATGAATTTTCTCTTCGGGATTGTGTTCCGAGTCGACGTAAGAGTCTTCGTACGCGTTTCGAAACCGCTGACGCTGCTCCTGCCCAGATTGTGATCAAGAAGCTGGAGTTGGTTGTTGAGTACATGACGGGGGTTGATACTTCTTCAGAGTTCGTCCTGACAGCAGAAGAGTTGAACATGCTATCTGAGAGCAACGAAGGTGAGGGTCCGATCAGGAAACACAAGCAGGTGAATCTGAAGGGCATCGAGTTGTCATGGAGAGAGGGTGGACCTGTAACAGCTCAACGAATGACAAGCAGCACATCGAAGTCACAGACTATCCTCCGCTCCTCCATAACGGTAAACTGTATCGTAAGCAACAAAGATGGAGGACAGAAGAAGTCGCCGGGGGCTGTCAACCTGCCATCCGAGGAGATCGAGTTGACCTTGGGGCTCGACGAGTTGGACGTTCATGTGGCGCCGAATGTTATCAGCGACGCAATCAGTGTCGTTCGAAAGTTGGTCTTGTACTATGAGAGAGCGGAGAGGCTCGTGCGGGGAAAGTTTGACCCGTCGGCGTTCAACTCCAGACGTCTTCAGTCAGTTGCTGAAGAAGTTGCCGACAACGTAAGGAGGAGGAGATCAGAGCTCAACCTTTCGAATGTCTTGGGAGCCATTCGTACGGGCCGTCGCTATCGTCAGTGCCTCTGGAGGTACCTGGAGGGCGTCTGCTCTGACGACGACAAGAAAGTCTCGGAGAGCGTGAAGGAGCTGGGAGACCTGGAGCAGGGAATGCAGCAGACCACCATCATGGCGCTGAGAGATGCTGTCTTCTCCAAGTTTGAGCCTGAGAGCGAGGAGAGGGCGCGAGGCGAGGACAAGACCTTGAAAACACTGTTGACGAAGAGTTTTGACATCGGCGACCACGACGTTAGCGGTGACATCGATGTATACATCTGGGGCAACCGCCTTCAAGTTCCTGTGCTGGCTGTTGAGAACAGCCTGGATGCTCTCCTACCCTCCGGCTGTCCGTCTTCATTCTTGGCCTGGTCGCAAGTCGGAATGAAAGCTCACGTCGTGGTGGGAACCTGCTCATTCCAAGTCTCTTTAGCAACCTGCTCTGACGACCGAAGTCAAGGGACTCTGAGAATGACGGTCGACGCTGTTGACCTGCAGGCATCGAGGGACTCGACTGGCACGTTCCTCCTCGACCTCACTGTCAAGTCGTGCCAATGTCGTCTGCAGGGCTCGAGGCAACTCACCATCGTGGAGAAGAGAGGAGCGGACGACCTCTGTGTTCTCAGCATGAGGAAGCACCAAGGAGGAGCAGGAGCAGGAGCAGGAGCAGGAGCAGGAGCAGGAGCAGGAGGAGGAGGAGATCTTGGGGAGATCTCGTTGTACATATGCCCGACAAGCATCCGTCTGTCTCCAGACATGCTTCAGTTTGTGGATGTCTTGTTCGACAACCTGAGGGACGTGGTGGAGCTTGCGCTGAACCCGAGATCGGTCGTCGATGCCTCAAGGAGCATAAGGAGAGGGATCCTGTCAGCCGTGAGAAGCTCGGCAGACCAACTGATAGCCGAGAAGCTTGCGAGGAGGAGACTGAGACTGAGCAGAGTAGAGGTACACCTGCCCAACGTGTCTCTCTCCTCCTCCTCCTCCTCTGCCTGCTATCCCGCACGTCTGTCGCTGCAGGGAGGCATGCTTCAAGTGGAAAACGTCTGCGATAGCAGTTCCCAGGACGGCAACGAGTACAAGTTGACATGGAGAGGGTGTGCCGTTGGCGCGGAGCTGTCAGAGGGAGAGGAAGGAGCAGCAGGGAAAGCTGCTGACAGTCAATCCGGCGCGCTCATGAGCCCTGTGGACATGGAGGTGATGATCTCCTTCTCCTGCCAGGACCAGCTCACGTGTGAGGTGAGAACAACATGCAGTCCGATCAGAGTCTTGTTCACCAGCAAGCACTTGTCCATCATGACGTCAGTCATGGCGGAGTACAAGTTCGTCATGGCCTCCGCTCACAAAACTCTCCGCTCCCGCCACTTCAAGGACACGGTGAATCACTTGCGTGAGAGCCTCCGATCGAGCGACTACGAGAGAGATTGGCTGAACCCGCTGATGAGGAGGACGAGGAGCAGGGGTGAGGCGCCGGGGATGAAGACAAGGATACAGATGAAGTATGACGAGATGAACTTGCTACTGAGAGTTCATGGGTCAGATCCCAGCAGCAGCAGCAGCAGCAGCATGGTGATAAGATTTGAAGGCGCCGAGACGGCGCTGCAGCTGTTGGGCGATACGACTGAGGTCAATCTTTGTCTCCGTCATGTGACGGTCATCGGCGACCAGGAGAACAATGGTGCAAGTGATGCAGAGAGCGCGATCATCAGAGGTGGGAGCGAGTCCCATCCCCTCCTCTCGGTGACCTTCAAGTCATCTTGCTCGTCTCAGCCTCCCCTTCACTTCCGTCACGCCATCGAGGGGCGACTCTCTGCCCTTGAGATCGTCCTCTCCGAACACCTCTGCGACTGCGTCAAGGGTTGGATAGACGCGGCAAGAGACAACCTGGCCGGTCCTTCTTCCTACATGGAGAGCCTGGAGGGCCTGGGAGATGCGTTGGAGGGCAGCAGGAGGACAGAGGACGCACGTCCTGCTCCTCTGACATCGAGAGTCTCGCATGAAGTCGCTGTGAACGTCGAGATGTTCCCTATCCTCCTTGTCCTCCCCGAGCAGGAGATGTGCAGGTCAAGGCTGGAGCTGAACGCCTCTGGGTGCCGCTTCCTGCTGCATTCCGACACACGGGAGGACAAGGTGTGGCTCGAGCTGACGGTGCTGCCGGTCATGTTCGACCTGGTCGAGCGAGACGTCAGGAAGGGGCTTGTGAGGCTGGGGGAAGGGGAAGGGGAGGGAGGGGAGGGAGGTAGGGCAGTCTCTGTCAAGGTTGAGCAAGGGAGGGATGAGGGAAGGGATGTCAAGTTAGGAATGGAGGCGAACTGCGGGGATCTTGTGTGCAAGCTCCAAGACAAGGACATCATAGTGGTGTTCCAGTCTTGCATCGAGTTTGCGGACAAGCTCCTGTTCCTGCAAGACTCGATCCGCTCGCTCCTCGGCGCTTTCGAAGTTGACAAGGGCGTGTCAAACCCCCGGATGTCTCCCCGGGACAGCGAGGGGGCACAAAACGTCGAGCCCTGGCTCTCGAGCCTCGTTCGGTCTTACAGCTCGGTCGAGGCTGCGATCGCTGTGCCCCAGCTGATCCTGCAGGTGGAGAGGATGAAGGACGATCACAGCAGCGATCGGGACAGGTGGAAGGAGCAGGTGGAGCTCATGGCCCGAGACGCTCTGCTCGTCGTCAACCTCGCTTGCTCCTCCTTGACCGTCAGGTCCCTGTGCCTGAACTTTGCTGACTTGTACGGAGAGGAGAGGTTTTCTGCCCCGCTCCTCCTCCTCCGCCCCGTCGCTACCAAGTCCAACCTCCTCGAGGCTGCCGCTGATCTCGTTTGCAAGAGGAACGTCTCTGAAACCTCAGACCTAGTGCTCTCTGCCGCCTATGAGATCGCCAGAGGAGCAGGAGCAGGAGCAGGAGCAGGAGCAGGAGCAGGAGCAGGAGCAGGAGCAGGAGCAGGAGCAGGAGCAGGGAGCGAGACTTGCGGCATTGCCATGTTCAGCGCCATCGACGTCATGATCGCATTGGGGGACATCCGGCTCAGCGTGTCGACTTCTCCTCTCCGCCTCTTGCTGGAAACAGTGGGCAGCCTTATCAGAGACGTAAACAAGCTGAGTGAGGAGCAGGGAGGAGGAGGAGAAGGAGGAGGGAAGAAGGCGAGTCGGTCTGCGCTGTCGCTGCAGTCGTACTTGCAGCTTCTCGATCCCTCGCCTGCTGCTCCTCTGCAGTTCCTGGCGGATCAGAGGCAGAGGATCTTCGACAGGATGTTGGAACCAAACGCCGAGGAGAAACTCAGCTGGAGCAGGAGGACAAAGTTTCGCCTCCTCCCCTTCACCGTCACTGCCGCCTTCTGCATGGACCTGTTCCATCCTTCCTGCGAGAAGATCTCCTTCTCCTCCTCCGTCTCCTGCGAGCTCCAGTCCTCCTGGTCCGAGCATAGCGAGGAGGGAGGAGGAGGAGGAGGAGGAGGAGGAGGAGGAGGAGAGTTTGAGCAAACATTTACACTGGTGGTCGAGGGAGCATGCTTCCACTGCGACGTGCTGAACGATCGCATGCGTGCCGTCGCGTCCAACCGCGTCGTCCACGACCTCCGCCTCCTCCTGCGATCGACGGAGACGAGGATCTCGAGGGAGGCCCTTGTCGAGGTGGGAGGAGGAGGGGACGGGGCGATCATGGTACAAGTAGGACAGGATGAAATCTTGTTGTGTGCAGAGATGGTCATGTTGGTAGCAGGTGAGTTGAGCTGTAGCAGAGTGTAGTTGTGAACGTTTCTTGTCTGCAGACATCTTCGAAACTTCGCTGCCCGTCTCCGCCCCGCACGTGAAGCGCAGGAGGTGGAGGATGCTGAGGAAGTCGCAGGAGGAAGCAGCTACCACTGCGCAGCCCCGTCAGCTCCCGGCCACCTGCAAGACAGAGAACCTGGACATCGTCCTTGCTCCTACTTGCGCGATCTTACGACAGGACGTGGGAGGAGGAGAGCAACAAGAGCTGTTGAAGTTGAACGTACATGCGCTCAGGTTGGAGGGAGCTGCTGGTTGTGTGGAGGACTGACACACGGAGCAGCATCAACGAAAGATTCGCGCTCTCATCCGATCGCGTCGAAGTCAACGTTGAGCTGTCCAGTGAGTGCAGGAACGAAGGGAAGAACAGGATGGAGCCTGTCCTCGAACGAACTCCCTTGCAACTTCGTGTCGAAACGGACGGGGTGAGGAAGGGTCAAGTGCTTAACGTAAGCGTTGTGTTCCCTTTGCTCCCTCCTTTTCATGGCTCCGGCAGATCACAACCTCGAAGATGATAAACCTTACCTTGGCTCCCGACCACATCAGAAGCCTGGTCTGAACCCTCTCCTGCTCCTGCCGTTGCAAGTCATGACGAGCTTTCAAGGCGATCTTCGTCGACGATGTCGTGAGAGACATCGAGGTTATCGACAAGCAGCTCAGAGTCTGCAAGAACATGAGGGTCGACAGGTTTGCTCAACGTTGTCACTGCAGACAATGAGGACAGAGTGCCAGGCTCGTTCCTCACAAGAGAACTTGCTCGTTCCAGTTTCAGCTCGAAGAGAAAGATGCTGTCATGGTGGAGAACAAGATGCCTTTGCCCGTCGATTTCCAAGTTTGCTTCCAGGACGGGTGAGAGATGTGTTTGCGATGCTGGTGTTTCAGATTTCTTCCTGATCATTGTCTTGTCTTCGATCGAACTTTCATGTTGTTGAGCATTACTACGTCATCATCTCTTCTTTTCTCGTGCCTGCATGTTTGCAGCCGCTGAATTCTTTTGTATTCCTTTGCTCCCTTCAGATCTTGCGTCACCAAGACAGTCAGATCGCAGAAGTCAGATGTCGTCAGTAACGGCAAAGAGATCAAGACTTGGAGATTCAGGTACCCAACTATGATGATGATGATGATGATGATGATGATGATGATGATGATGATGATGATGATGATATTATCATTAGCATCTGCGATCACTACCACCACAACAACAACCACTATCCTATTAACAACAACAACAACAAGAGACAAGAAAACTCACTACTCTGCTCAGGTTGAGGGGAGAAGACACGTGGGAGGAACAGAGCAACCTGAACAAGTCTCCAACAACATGCCAGCTATCGTCCTACAGGCAGGAACCATTCCCCTCCTCCTGCTACAACGTCCGCTACGACACGAAAGGATCCAAGACTTCCGTCCTCCTTTCTCCTCTCTGGAGCTGCTCCAACCTCCTCCCCCACACCCTCCTCCTCACCTCCGGCTCCTGCCACCTGCAGCAAGGCTCCATCTCCATCCGATCCAACACCACTGCTCGGCTCTGCTTCGACCCGTTCCTGACCCCAGTCTACCTCGTCCTCGTCCTCGACAGCTACAATACCCTCTACTCCCGCTCCTCAATCTGGCCAGAGCAAGGCTTCTCATCCGGCTGTACCTTCCTGGACATGTTCGACGAGGACGGGAGGCGACTTCGTCTTGGAGTTGAAGTCTTCCTGCAAGATCGCCAGTCTCCTCAAGTCCGAGTCAGCGCACCCGTCGTGCTTCTCAACAGGACGGAGCTGCCGCTCGTCTTCGCGACCACGGGAGCAGGAGAGGAGGAGGGGGAGGAGGAGCTCGTTATGGCGGCAGGGCAGAGGACGGAGAGTCAGCCAGGAGCCAGCCGACCGCAGAGGAGCCAGCGCGGGGAGGGGAGGGAGGAAACAGCGCTGTCTATGTCCTTTGATCCTTCCATGGAGCAATTCGCTATCAGCCTCGCAGGATCGACGAGATGGACTGTAACCAGTTTCTCCGACATGTGCGCGAGTTATGCGAGCAAGGGGATGGAGATCGTGGCCCGGGTGGAGGTGGAGGAGGAGGAGAAGGGGGAGAAAGAAGAGCAGCAGCAGCAGCAGCAGCAGCAGCAGGCGTGCCGGTCCCACGACCTCGTCCTCTCCTCGCACATGGGAAAGTTTCCGTTCAACCGCACTAGGTACATCATAATCGAACCGTACATGACTGTGATCAACCATCTCGGCTATGAAGTTGAAGTTGATCATCGAGTAGAGGACAAGAGCAACGGAGCAGGAGCTAGCACAGGAGCAGGAGGAGGAGCAGGAGCAGGAGCAGGAGGGAACGGTGGAGATAAAGTTCGCTTGCTCGACGGGGGAAAAGCAATGATCAGCAGGGGCAGCAAACAGGAGGGAGAATGGAAGATGCGATTCCGCATCAAGGCAGGAGGAGGATGGACGGGCTGGAGTGGGGACGTGTACCTGAGCGAGCATACGAAGAAGGCAGCCAGGCTGATTGTTGACAAGGATGGAAGGGATGTCGAGCAGTTGAACGTGATTGTACACGTGAAGGCAGTTGGTCCTGCCATGTTTGCGTGTCTGAAGATGCAGTCCAATGCCGGAGATTTGTTGTTGCTCGACAACAGGTTGAGTTGCGATGATTGTCAAGTGTGGCAGAAGGGAAGTAAACATGGCAAGAAGTTTGCGGTAAGTGTATGAAGGCAGGATGTCTCTTTGATTTCCCTCCTTGTCATGTTGTGCAATGAGAGCTCTGAGATGAATTTTGACTGTGATTGTAACCTTTCGTCTTGTTTCTCGTTCTGATTTGTCGTTCATCGCATCAATGTCTCATACCAAATACATGGCTGATGTCATATCAACGTTTTTATTGTTCATGTCATATCAATGTTTTTATTCTTCATGTCATGTCAATGTTTTCATATCAAAGCAGTGTTTGGAATCACGTGAATGCTTCATCCCTTAATCTCATTCTTCATTGGTCAGCTGCTGGTGCCTGCGGGAAAATGTTTGCCGATGTCGCTTGACGAGCCTGAAGGGAGTGAAGAAATGATGGTGAAGGTGAGAAGACAAAGAAGAGGAGAGGAGAGGAGAGGAGAGGAGAGGAGAGGAGAGGAGAGGAGAGGAGAGGAGAGGAGTTGGGACGGGAGGCGGGGAAGCTGACGTGCAAGAAACAGATTGAGGGCATCAAGGAATTCTGCGTTCCCATGGCGGAGGAAGGAGCAGAAGGAGAAGCAGAGGAAGAGACCAAGGCCAGGAAGAGGAAAATTCGCTGGAAGGTTAAGGCCAAGGTGAGGAAGAGGAGGAGAGAGCGAGGGAGCGAGGGAGCGAGGGAGCGAGGGAGCGAGGAGATTTCTGTAATGTCTATCTGTGACTTGATGAGAAGGGGATAAAAAGGGTCTTGATTTTGACATCGGATGAAACGAGGTCAGTGATATGTTCAGATGCTGTTTGCGCTGACGAGAAGAAATTTCACCATGATCCTCATCCTCATCTTCATCCTCCTCCCTTCTCTCCTCGACGTCTCTTCCTTGTCTCTCGTCAATCTGTCATCATCATCATCATCATAATCATCATCATCATAATCATCATCATCATCACCATCACCATCACCACCACCACCATCATCAACCTGACAACTTTCTGCAGTGCCTCTCAAGTCTCCTCCTCCTCCTCCTCCTCCTCCTCCTCTCAGCTCTTCGAGCTTCACCTCAACCTGGTCGGAATCTCTCTCTCCCTTCTCAGCAGCGACAGGCGCGAGCTTGTCTACTCTCTCCTCTCAGGCATTCACCTCCACCTCCACCTCCTCCCCACCAGCTTCCTCCTCCTCCTCAAAGTCTCCAGCGGTGAGGTAGACAACCAGACCAGCCTCGGGCAGAGCATCGCCTTCCTCTCCCCCTCCCCGCGCCCCTGCGGCTCCTCCTCCGGCTCCTCCTGGTTCCTCTCAGGGGAGGCGGAGTGCTCGTGGGAGGAGGAAGGAGCAACCTACTGGAAGAGGATGAGAGGGGAGGTCGGACACATCACAGTCAACCTGCAGGAGGACTGGCTGTACGAGCTGCTGCTGCTCGAGCAGGAGACGCTGGTGCCTGCGGACGCGAATCCTCCCTCCTCCTGCCTGGACGTGAAGTTCCTCGCAGATGGAGGGGAGCTCGAGAGACTGACGAGCGGCTCTGTGGGATGGGAGGAGCCGAGCTGGAGCAGGCTGGAGCAGGCGGAGGAGGAGGAGGACAGAGCTTTCTTCGAGGAGATCCGCATCGCTCCCATCAGCTTCGACATCAGCCTCTTCGGGCTCGGCGCTGCTACGAGGAGAGCAGGAGCAGGAGCAGGAGCAGGAGCAGGAGCAGGAGTCATGGTGGACGTGTACCAGTGGCTGCGGGAGATAGGAGCGACGATTGTAATTCCGGACCTCCACTGTCACGAGCTGAAGGTGGAGGAAGTAAAAGTCTCTCAGCTCCTGCTCGAGGACCCTCGCGATGTGCTGGAGGTGAAGTACTTCCTGTGTCTCCTCCTCTTCCTCCGTCCTTGTACTTCCTCCCTCCTCCCTCCTCCCTCCTCCCTCCTCCCTCCTCCCTCCTCCCTCCTTCCCCCTCCCCTCTCCCCCTCCCCACCTTCCTCCCCCCCCTCTCCTCCCCTTCGCATGCTGACGGGGGGCTGCAGGTGGTTCTCCGGCCTCTCCAGGAGCGATGGCTCGCCATTCTCTACCGAGCCCTCACCAGCTCCTCGTGGAGCAGCGTCGTAGAGCAGGCAAGAGCAGCAAGAGGAAAGGGGGAGAGGGGGAGGGGGGGAATGAAGAGAGGGAAGGGAAGAGAAAGGATGAAGATGAGGAGGGGAGGGTGGGAAAGGGGACGGGAGGGACGGGAGAGGGAGAAAGAGAGGAGAAGAAGGGAGAGGACGAGAGGACCAGGACCAGGACCAGGACCAGGGGAAGGACGAGGACGAGGACGAGGACGAGGACGAGGGGGAGAGGGAGGAGGAGGAGGATGAGAGGGAGGTCAACGTGGTGATGGTACGAGAGCAGGTGGGCGAGACGGACGAGAAAATTCTGGCGAAGCAGAAGGAAAAGGCAACGATGCGATCGCAGGGGGCAGCCTCCTTCAAAGAGGTGAAGCGAGCGAGAAGATAGATGGGAGGAGAGGAGCAGGAGCAGAAGGGGAGGAGGGGGGTGGAGAAGAGGAAGAGGGGAGGAAGGGAAAGGAGAAGAAGAAGAAGAAGTTGGGATGGGAAAGGAGGTGGTGGTGGGAGGAAGAGGAGGAAGAGGAGGAGAGGGGGGTGGGGGGAGAAGGGTTTTGACTGAGGGCATGCAGGGGTTGCAGCAGGGCTTCTCAATGGCGCGTGAGAACATGCTTGAGGGGCTGAGAGGGTTCGTAGAGAGACCGTTAGAGGGAGCGCGAGCTGAAGGAGTCCAGGGCTTCTTCAAAGGTCTAGCTCCTTGCTCTCCATCCTCCTTGCTCCTCCTCCTCCTCTTCTGCCTCCTCCTCCTCCTGCTCCTGCTCCTCCCTCCCTCCTGCTCTTCTCTCCCCTCCCCAAGCCCTTCTCCCTCCCTCCTGCTCTCTCCTCCAACTTCTCTCCTCCTCTCTCCTACCTCTCCTCCTTTCACTTTCCTCCTCCTCTTCCTGGCCCTTAGCTCCTCCCTCCCTTCCCCCTCTTCCTCCTCCTTCTCCTCCCTCCCTCTTCCTCCTCTCCCTCCCCCTCACTCACCTGATCCTCCTCCATGGCAGGAGTCGGCTCGGGTGCCATGGGCCTCATGACGCGTCCAGTGGCGGGGGTCATGAACTTGGGGGATCAGATCAAGGAGGGAGGGATCGTGAGGAGAACGGAGAGGATTCGCAAACCTCGTCCCGTCTACTACCATGGCTGCTTCCTCCTCTTCGACCCCT
>NW_005434597.1:301113-335223 GCF_000315625.1 Guillardia theta CCMP2712 | reverse complement strand
TCCCCTCCCTACTCCCTACTCCTCCGACTCCTCCTCCTCCTCCTACTACTACTACTACAAAACTACTACAACTCCTCCTCATCATCATCCTACTCCTACTCCTACCCCTTCTCCTACTCATCCTCCTCCTCCGACTCCGACTCCGACTCCGACTCCTCCTCCTCCGACTACTACTACTACTACTACTACTACTACTACTACTACTTCTCTTTCTCCTCCTCCTGATGTTCCTCCCTCTCCTCCTTCTTCTCTCCAGTCACCTTGCGAGGAGGAATGTCAATCCACTGCCCATCCTTCAGCTGCGAAGGCGTTAGAGGAGGCATAGGAAGAGTAAAGCATAAGGTACGAGTAGGATCAACAGTGGGAAACGAGGACGAGGACGAGGACGAGGACGAGGACGAGCAAGAGCAAGAGCAAGAGCAAGAGCAAGAGCAAGAGCAAGAGCAAGAGCGGAGTAGAGGACAAGAACACCTTGATCTGCAGTCCGGGGTTCTCATCGGTCGAGAGGAGGGTGATCATCCCGTAGTCCGTGTGCTCGCCGCATGCGTAGACTCCCTTCCCCTCCTCATCCACCGACGACTTGATCTCCGAGTAGTGGAGCAGCCGCAGAAAGAGCATTGGCTGACTGAAGTCCTCGTCAAAGTGGTCAGCTGCCAGCCCCTGCAGCGTGTCAGTCTCCGAGGAAGAGAGGGCGTCTCAAGCTTGCCAACGAGAGCGCGAGGAGGCGCAGCAGCCTGTGCCCGACCATGGAGACGCTCTCAAAGTATCTCTCCATAGTCTCCTTCCATCCCGGTAGCTCCTCCTCCGACGGCCACACGTTGGGGCCATGGAGCGGCTTCCCCGACATGGGGTGGCCCTCGAGGGGGATCTCTCTTCCAATGTAGTATCCTTCCTTGGTGTCTCCTCGCGTCTGCTTCGACGGGTCCAGCGTCTCCTCCTCCATTGGCGTCCAACCTCTGTTGTAGCTGTTGGTCCTTGTGTGGTACTTCTCCTTCGTCCCCTCAGGGAGAGCGAAGAACCTTCGCATCTCCTCGTACAGCTTCGCTCTCAGCTCCTCCTCGACGCCATGGCCCACCAGGTAGAAGAACCCGAACTCCCTGCATGCTTCGCTCATCCGTCGCGCCGCCTCCTCCTCCCCCCCCGCCATGTCCACAACTGGCACCCCCATAGCGACTTCCCCGACAACCTCTACCCCTACCCCCAAAAAGCCTTATGAAACAACCCCACCCTTCTTTCATCCCGCATTGGGATGGCATGGCGTGACGTCAAGGGAGGGGGCGCATGCAGTGTGAGGCCTCTGGGAGCGACTCTGCTCGCCCTCTCTCCCTCCCTCCTCCTCCTCCTCCTCCCCATCCTCCTCCTCCTCCTCCTCCTCCTTGCCTCTTCTCCCGTGGGCCATGAAGCCGCCAAGTCGGGGGTTGTGCTTGCGAACGACGCTTCACTGTAAAGAGGCTGACGGGATGGTGGAACCCCGTGCTCATGGTATGGCAGGCTGAGAGAGGCGATCAGGTCGGAGAAGCGCGAGCTCGTCAGACAGAGGAAAGACTTGCAGGATGTCAACAGCGTGACACAGAGGAAGAGCAGGGGGGATCGGGAGGTGAGCACTGAAGGAGGAGGAGGAGGAGGAGGAGGAGGAGAACAGTGACTTGGAAGGCAGAACGACGATGTTCGACTGTTCAGAGATGCGCTGAAGGATCAGGTGTGTGCATGGAAGTGGAGGAGAGCGGCGGTGATGTGCGGGCTGTCAGGGAAGAGACTACAAGAAGGAGGAAGCACTTCGCAAGTCGCTCATGAGGAAGACGGTGGGAAGAGTCTCCATCAAGTCCAAGGAGAGCGCCAAACTGCTCCACCAGGCCATAGAGGAGCAGCAGAAAGATCGTAGCAGGAGCAAGAGGAGGTACCAGCACTCCGCTCACGTGGACGTCAAGCAGTTCCTGCACAGTGAGCAACACCAGCAGCCTGTGCTGAGCAAGAATGACGAGCGCAAACTTGTTTCTTTCCTCTCCAGCGGCATGAAGAGACCTTACAAGCACCACATGCCCGGACACAGCCAGTCAGCTCCCTTGTCCAAGGAGCAGCTGTGGGCTAAAGATTCCAAGATGGCAGACGCAGCCGCTCGTAGGGTTGTGGAGGAGTCGAAACAAGGTTTCAAGCAGCGCCAAAACTCTCCGTCCTTGCTGCTCGGGGCCGTCCATGCGCTGTCATCTTCAAGAGACGAGTTGTCGACGAAGAAGGAAGCGGGAGGAAGCAGGAGGAGGAGGAGGGGGAGGGGGAGGGGGAGGAGGGACGACCAGGCCTGGCGCGATCGGTCAGAGTCCCGAGGGGAGGAGAGGAGGGAGGAGAGGAGGGAGGCCATGAAGGATCTTCAGTCAGCAAAGAAGACTCTGACCAAGTCCATCTCCTCTATGGTAAGGCTGCTGTGAGACTACAACACACCTCCATCCTCGCTGCTGCCTCTTACCAGTCTTGTCAGAACAAACTCCTCGGTAGCAAGCGCTACGGCCAAGTGGACCGAGTTCTCTTTGGTAGCTTCTAGTCCGTCCCTGTAGTCATTCACACGACAAGATTTTTCCACGTCTGCCAAGGTCACCGTCCCGGACAAGAGAGTTTTGCTGCCATGCGGCCTTCTCCACTGAGGCGTTCTTTTCCATTTTCAGCACTTCAAGGGTATGATTCATTATAACAACATTTTCAAGATTTTTATGGTTGATTAAGGAATTCTGACTCGATTACAACTTGTTCATAAGAGTATTACATCACTTACATTCATGCTCGTCAAGAGACATGAGAGGTAGAACGGGCTGCAGGACGAACTTCAGCCCGCGCGGTGTCGCACCAACTTGTCAAAAGCTGCGGACAACTTTCAGACTTCCATCACAGCAGGACGAGGACAAGGACGAGATGGTAGAGGGGATGGAGGACGAGGACAAGGACAAGGACAAGGACAAGGACAAGGACAAGGACAAGGACGAGGACAAGGACAAGGACGAGGA
Organism: Guillardia theta CCMP2712; assembly: GCF_000315625.1. Taxonomy (NCBI): domain Eukaryota; class Cryptophyceae; order Pyrenomonadales; family Geminigeraceae; genus Guillardia; species Guillardia theta. Next base: position 332,230 of record NW_005434597.1, on the reverse strand, counting down.
CGAGGGACCTTGAGAGCGGAACTCAATCCACGCAGCACGAGCATGAGGGTGGTAGGGACTCATCTCCAGAACGCTCCTGCCACCACCAGGTCACTTGCCAGACACAGCAGCAGCAGCTCGCATCGTCACCGCAGCACCGCATCCTCCCATGGCTCTGCCCCGGTCCCAGGCCTCTTCCCTTGGAAGTGTCGGATGTGCATCTCTGCCAGGAGAACCAGCAGGTCCACGTGGCTGGGAAACTTCTCGAGGCCCCTGAGGAAGAGGGAGGGAGGGAGGGGGGAGGAGCAGGAAGAGGCACAGGCGGACAAAGGGGAGCAAGAGGAGGAGGAGGCAGAGGAGGAGCAAGAGGAGGATCATGAGTCAAACACTTGGCTACGCCTGTATGCTTGACAGACCTCTTGACCGCATGCATCGCTAGAGACAACTTGGTGGCGTTGGCGCTGCTCTCGTACTGCTCGAGAAGGCACTTGGACCACCTGGCGGTCACGGTGAGCAGAAGAGAAGACGAGAGCAACTAGGAAGGGAGGAGACGAGGAGGAGGGAGAGAGCATGAGAGGGAAGAGCGAGGGAAGAGCCACCAAGGGAGGTGAGAGCCAGGAAGGAGGAATGGAGGGAGATGGGACGGAGGGAAGCGAGAGGGGAGCGAGAGGGGAGCAGGGGGGCGGAGGAGACGAGAAGAAAGTCGGAGAGGAGGGAGAAACGCGATCACCAGTAGAAGACGGTAGGATCGCTCTGATTCAAGGAGATGGACTTGATATAGAAGCGCTCTGCCCTGTTGACCCCACCAAAGATCCTCACTTGTGATGAACAGACTCGATACCTCTGCACTGATTCGCAGTGGACATACCTGAGATGATCGTTGAACTTGCGGTGAAGCGTCAGCGCAAGCCCGAAGAAGAGAGTTGAGTTGGTCTCGACCAGACTGTCACAACGTTAACCGGCTCGCGCATGTCGAGGTGCAGTCACCCCGAGTTGTTGCCGCAGATCTGATCCAGCACCTGGCAAGCAGAGATCAGACAGGAGGGAGGAGACAATCGTTCGCTAGTGTTTCACTTGAGCCTCTGCCGCTGACAGCTTGCTCCTCGTCGGCGCGTTCCTCTTCTGCGGTGATCGCCTGCTTTGCGCACGAGCCTCGCGCAGTGGGGAGCCGGAAGGCCGAGCCGGTCGGCTGCTCTTTGCCGCCACGCGGCGCTTCACTGACTCGTTGAGCATGGCTGCCTGCATGTGATCGAACTCGTCCAGCAGAGCTTCAGCGTCCTCGTGGGCGGCACCATCTTCCCTGCCGTTGGACCACAAACTGTCGGAGGCGACGTTCAAGCTCGGCATGGCGGCGGCTGACAAGTCCATCTCGTCGCTTGCCGAGGAGTTCATGTCAAGGAGGATCGAACTCTGCGTCGGTTTGCTCTTGACCCTTCCTCTCTTCATCCCCTGCTTGCGCTTCGTGACGACGATCTCCGTCCTGCCTCTCAACACCCTGCGTGCTTCTGCTGTCGGCTTCGGAGCCTTGGAACCAGCTACTCTTGCCAACCCTCCACGCATCCGCTCAACAAGCAGACCATCACAGCACAGGAACAGGAACAGGAACAGGCAGAACAACGTCACTCCCTGGACCTTCCAAACCTTCTGGCACGGCCGTGCTCCGGTCATGACTTGACAGCTTTCAATCTATCCTCTCTAAAGACACCATGGTCTTCCCTCATATCATTCGGTATTCCTTCGACTCAGAGGTAGAGGATGTCACAAATCTGAGGAAGAGACAGAAATCAGCCAACAAACAACAACTAGGGATTCCTTCACACCACTCCCTCGCCCTCACCCTCACACTGCTCTCCAACATCCTCCCATCCCATCCCTGTCCTCTAACTGCTGCTAAAGCTCTGCTCTCTCCTCCTCTCTCCTCTCATGCTCTTCAAAGTTCTCCTTCCTGTCATGATCGCTTGTACCGTACCCGATCGCCATTTTCATCTAGTTGTTGTACACGGTGTTGCCGGGTCTTGAAGGAGGGTCCGACTGACTTGAAGTGACTGCGGCGGCGGGCCCGGCCGGGCCGCCGGGGCCGCCCAGGCCCGGCGGAGCAGCCTAGTGCCACGACGGTGTGCGGCCGCGCCGCCAAGGTCCGGCGAGCCCAATGCCGGTAACGCGACGCGCATTTAAGTTCAAGTCCAGTTAACACAGACAGTGTGTGACATGACACGACATGACACTATGATGACATGACTCAGTGAGATGAGATGACTGGAAGCAGCGGAAACATCACGACGAGCAAAGGGGACAGCAGTCATCGTAGTGCTGACCAGTAATGGTACAGTACCGGTACTTCGAAGCCCATTTGGAAGGGGCTGGGTGGGGGGTGGGGGACCACTTGTCAAACTTTCAAGGTTAGATGGGGAGACCGCGAGCAAGACGAAAAATGATGCAGGGAGCAAGCATTGTACGAAATCCTCTCCTCCTCCTCCTCCTCCTCCTCCTCTCGCTTCTCCTCCTAGCGGGACCCGTTGCAGCTGACGATCACACGTACAAGCAGTGCAACGTTCAGGCTGATTGTGATGACAAGGACTACCCAATCTGCATGCCGCTCTGGAACGACGAAGGCATGGCGACATTGGACACAAAGGTGGTGGATAACATCTACATCGGCGTGTGCGTGCAGTGCCGAACCGACTGTGACTGCGATACGGATGAATACTGTGCCAACGACTTCACTCTCAATAAGTTCTCGTCCGCCCTGAACGCCCTGGACAGATACACTGAGCAGCAGAGAGCTCTTGTAGGCGCCCACTACAGTCAATATCAATCGCTCAAGATACGCAGCGTCTGTAAGAAAAGAGATCTACCAGATGAGTACGACTTCTGCAACACCAGACAGGACATCGTGTCGGATACTGTTTCCAAGAGCTACGAGTGAGTTGCTATGAGTTGCAATCAGACGATACGATTTGTTTGAGCCTGATTGCTGTGCAGCTCAGGGCATTTGTATTCCACTGGCTACATTCACGTGAAGAACAAGAATCGATTCTGCGGCCGCATTGAGGAGAACACTTTCCTGGTTACAGATGAGATTCAATGTGTGGGAACGGGGTGCGGGGGAAACCTTTTGGTTGGCAAGCTCATCAACACCCCAGCTATCTGTATTCCCGTGAGTTTTTGCTCCACAGCTCTCCTGTCCTGTGTGCCGATGTTGTGAAGCAAACCATGTGTAGACGGTATACGTCTCAGGGACCAAAGTCATCAATGGCACTTGTCAAGCGGAGCAAATGTCCATCACAGGCGGGGGGTATTTGTACCTGCTCTCGTACCTGATCTGAGCTGCATCGACAGGTTCAACTTCAAGACGAGTGTGGTCGACTGGGAGGGATACTGCAAAGACAACAGCTGTAAAGAGTAAGATCTGATTACTTGAAATCATAGCTAGGCTCAAAGAGCTTCTGTCAGTTGTCGACACGGAGATACTATGTGCACTGAAGCGTATCAACAAGCACGTGTTTGCATCAACGGAAAAGTACGTGACGGAGAGGGGACAAGCAGTCTGGGATGATTGACTTCCTTTCAGTGGAAACTCCGATACTCTGCCACCATGATCGGGTATGAAAGGAACTATGACATGGTCAGCGAGAACATCCAGCTGCAAACTCAGGTACTCCGAGTGAAGCGCGAGATGCCGCTGTAACATCTCACCCACTGAGCGGCTGACTCTCACAGATCACCATTGCTTTGTTCACGTCTCTCTGCTTCGTTGTGGCGGTGGTCTGTGCAGTCCTCTTGACCGTCAGAAGACCTGCCGCCAGTCAGACGGCATCACACGTCAAATCTGCCGCCCCCGTTGCTTCCCCTGAGGCTGCTGCTCCTCCTCCAGGCTCCATCTCTCTCAACGTGCCAAGGCCAGAGGACGAGGGCTACTTTCACAACACAGTTAGGGCTGTAGAACTTGGAGCGGAAGGAGTAGGAGGGGCTGGTCAGGCGTAGGCCTTCATTTGAAGCTGTTTTTGTGCCGCTAGTGCAACAGACTGTGAGAACAAGAGCGAGAGACTGTGACTGAGCAAATCCAGCAGCTTGCCAATTGAACGTCTTAGACTTGCAGTGGGGGGGACGGCTCACAACTTACAAGTGTAGGGTAAGATACCATGAAGCTGCTGAATAAAGAATCAGATCCACACGTGACAGCTTGCAAGCCGCGGCCGCGATTACACTACACTCTCCGGCCTCAGCCTGTCGGAATCTCAGGGCAGAGCGGCTTCTGGTGGCTCCGTGCCCCGGTGACCGTACCGTACCGTCACGGTGCAGCCTGCAGCCTGCCCTCGGCGGCCGCATAGGCTCCCGGCCATCATCCGGGATGCTCAACTTGGCAAGGCAGAGAGCGGGCGACGCCGCCCGGCGAGCCTCTTCAACCGTCGGCACAGGCCAAACAACCGTTCACGGTTCACGGTTCACTCAGTGACCAGTTGTGCGTCATAATGTCCGCCCGCGGCCCGCCTGTGGGGCCCCGGCGGCCGCCCGGCCCGCCCGGGCCGGGGGATCGGACTCATACTGCCGGGCAGCCGGGTGCACGTGAAGTGGCGTGTTGACCCCAAACATGAATGTGTGTTTGAATTAGCTCGACAAAAGTCGAAAATTCCAAGAATATTTTGAAAATACCTACGAAAATGGAAACCATTGACCAGAGGGTCAACGGGAATTGCAGCATGGCAGCGGAGGCGGTAGTAGGGGCGATGTTCCCGGAGATGCTAATGAGGAAGATGCTGGAAGAGGTTGACTTGCTGCCACTCGTCTTCTCGTTCTCTTTGCTGCAAGATCCTCCTCCTCCTCCTCCTCTTTTCCCAATGCAAACTCCATCCAAGTTTCCGTGCAGCTCGTTGCCCTACACTTGTCCGCGTGCACCCTCTTGCTCGATCCCTCCCTCCTCTTCTGACCTCTCTTCGTCTTTCGTCTACCCGCACTCATGTTTCTCCAACAGGACATCCGCCTGGATGCTAGATCTTTCCTGCATGCGCGAGACATCTCGATCAATCGCGGTTGTTTCTCTTCTGCCGATGGATCTGCCATGGTCAAGGTGGGAAGGACAGTGGTAGCAGCAGGGATCAACCTGAGCGTCGTGTGTCCAAGTGCTTCAAGGGGAGCGGAGGGAATCGTGAGAGTGACGGTGGAATTTGGGCCAGCATGCTCCTCACGGTTCCAGCACTTCAGGTACAGGAAGGCAAACTTGAAGGCTCAGGCTCTGTCAGCGCACCTGACGAGGGTCATCAATGAAGCAAGAGTGGTGGATCTCTCAGCTCTTGTTATGAAAGAGGATGCTGCTGTGTGGGTCGTCGACGTCCACGTCACCTGTCTGAATCACGGAGGAAACCTCGAGGACGCATCGATGTTGGCAGTGCTGTCAGCCCTGGTGGACACGAAGCTTCCTGCTGTTGAGATGAAGGAGAACGATGTAATGGCTGAGGTTGAGGGAGATTCGGTGCCCCTGGTGATACAGTCGTTCCCTATCAGCCATACGTTCGCCTTGTTTGACTTCGGAGACGTTCCCGTGAAAGTCCTGGTGGACCCTACAGACGAGGAGGAGAAGCACTGTCATTCGATAGTCTCAGTGATCCTGGACGTCCAGAGGGGGGCGGAAAAAGAAGAGGAGCATGCGTTCTTTCTCAACAAGTCAGGAGGGCTGCCTGTCAGCAGAAAACTTTTGCAACAAGTCATCTCAGAAGCAAGAAAGCGAACAGAGGCCATCTTGAACAAGTTTTTCCCTGAACAAAGCACACTCCCAATGGATTCAAGCAAGTGAACAATCGATGACACTTCTGCCACAGGCTCAACTGTGGTTGTACTTTTGTGAACAAGCGATCTAGATAATTTTTCTTTGTGTAAATTATGGCATCGTCGGCTCAACCAACGTTGGAAAACAGCAACTAATCCAAGCAGACAGTGTGACCCCAGCAATGGTAACGGCCACGGAAAGTGAAGTGCAAATGTGGATGGCAAGTAGAGATGATGATGATGATGATGATGATGATGATGATGATGATGATAATGATGATGATGATGATGATGATGATGATGATGGCAGGTAGAGAGATGGTCTTCGCATTGAGATGTGAAAGAGTTTAGATGTGGAGGATGGATACGGAGAGAGTTTTGATCCTACAATGAGGCGGGCTTGTTTGAGTTTTCTATTGAGGGTAGTACTTATGATATGGGTGGGGGTACTCCGAATATGACTTGGAATGGTTAAGGAGGAAGTATCAACATAGAAAAGGGTGGGTATTGCGATATGACATAGTGGGTGGGGGTACCTCACATGTGTTGTTGAGAGGGGTACAGAATTATTCGACAGAACCCCTGTGGGGTGGTTCAACAGTCCAAGGGTGGGGTACTTCACACAGAGGAAACAATCATGCAGGGACTCATTCGGCCAATGGTGCTTGGAAGCCGCGCGATTGCGGTGAGCAGCCGTGATACAGACTATGTCATCTATGTCACATGTATGATGTGTGGAAGTCGTCTTGGCTTGCTTGTGCCCCTTTAGAACTTATGTCACATCAAACTTCCTCGTTTTTTGACCTTGTCGCTATGAATTTTCATGCAAAGTATCACAGCTCCTCCGCAAGTGTGAGCTTCATCGAAAAAGCATGAGAGTGTGCAGTTGTTTGATGTCTACATGTTAATTTTAACTGAGATGTTTGATCTGCTTACAACAGGCAAACATGCAAATGCAATCCGGTTTGCGCTTTGGGGCTTCGATCCTTACCCAGCAGAAGAATCATTTCTTTGCAAGCTCGTTGACGCAAAGATTCCTTTCTTCTGCTGCATCCAATCAGAATCCCAAGGTGTTCTTTGATTGTAGCATCAATGGAGCACCTGCGGGCAGGGTTGTGTTCGAGCTCTTCGCTGACAAGACACCAAAGGTCCTCGCAGAACTGCAACGCGAGCAGACTTGCTGACTTGGTTGTTCAGACCTGCGAGAACTTTCGCCAGCTTTGCACTGGAGAGGCAAAAGGCCTTGCAGGCTACAAAGGTGAGCACTTGTGGTAGTTCGGAAGTCCATGGGATGCACAGGGATAGCAGGATGAATGGTTGTTGTCTAATCTTCTCTCAGAGAATGTCACGCTGATGATGCTTTTGAACACTTTCTGATATCCTTCTCGAATGATGTTCAAGGACAGACAAGAATGGTTCTTCACTCTGATCTTCTCGTTGTCAGGCTGCTCCTTCCACCGCATCATTCCCGGGTTCATGATCCAGGGAGGAGACTTCACAAATCACAACGGAACAGGCGGAATGTCCATCTACGGCTCCACCTTCCCCGATGAGGCCTTTGCCTTTGCGCATTCGTCTCCTGGCCTGCTCTCCATGGCAAACAGGGGCCCCGACACGAACGGATCCCAGTTCTTCATCACCACCGTGCCAACACCATGGCTGGACGGTCGTCATGTCATCTTCGGAAAGTATGGGATAACTTTGTTAGATATGGATGCAGATCTGACGGTTGTTGTCAGGGTGATTGAGGGTATGGATGTTGTGAAGAGTTTGGAAGCTAAGGGCACCTCAAGCGGGCAGCCATCTGCTGAATGCAAGATTGATGACTGCGGTCAGCTTCCTTAAAGCCAACTCCTCGAGCGGGAGAAAACTGTCTTTGTTCTGAGCATCAGAATAAACGCAAAAATGCATGAATCTCCTGGAGCCTGACACCGACTATCTGCCAAATACCGGATACCGGTTTAACTGTACAAAGACTTGGTGTACGTGGCAGCTGAACATCGCATTGTCAGAGCAAAAATTCTAGAGAAGGACATCATGCCCACACAACTAACCTGCTGCAACGTAGGCATCGCGACTAGCCTGGAAAGACGATCAGCGGACAGGCAACAGTACCCTCCCTGATGAGTTTTTGCTTGCCTCGTAAGGGCCCGTAACCTTCTTCACGGCCTCGGCAGCATCAAGGTAAGTTTGGCGCGCTGTTAGGTAGGCATTCTCATAGTCCTGGAGAGAGAAGTTCTGCGAGAAAGGTCGATGAGCAGACTGTCTCGAGTCCTCTGAAGCTCACCACATCACCGAGTTCCTCAAAGCGTTGCTCTTTGAAGGAGGCAAACAGCTCCTGAGTGCTGCGGATTGTTTCGAACATTGGTCTGCGAGCAACCCAAAGAGATTGTTAGCGCATTGAAGAAGTAATGTGCAACATTGTAGGTCTCAAAAGGACCTTCGCTCATTTCCACAATCACGTGGCCAGATTGTTCCATAGCTCAAAGGTGTACACACATGCAACAAGTTGTTCTTTCTCAACCCAGACCCTCAATCCCTCCGCCCCTGCATCTCTCATCACCTTCTTTATCTCTTCGTCTCCTTCGTATCCTAGCACTCGTCATCATAGCTTTTCCTCGCTTGTTCCTCTATCGTTACACTGTCACGATCCACCCCCTCTCGGTGTCTCCTTTTGTCTCCCTCCTACCGAGCTCAAGCTTCGAATCAAGGTTGAAGGTTGCACAGGCTCCTTCCTCTACGCTGCTCCTTTCCTTTCCTTCCAGCTTACTCTCATGAGCGCACCAGCCGCTTTGAGCAAACATTTTTGTCCCCGCGAAAATAGATCTTCCGTTACGTTTTTGACTCGATAACTGACAGAATGACTCGGACAAGCACCGTACCACGGTCACCGAGGCTACTGGTGACCGGGCCGGGCCGGCGCCGTTACAGTACCGACCGGCCCGTCACTGCTAGGCGCGAGCCACCGGCGGGCCGCACGGGCCAATGCCCGGCCCGGGTCGCCGCCACCACTGGCAGCCGCCAGCCGCTTCGGAATCGGACTCATATCTGACTCATCATGGGGACCGTTCGACGTGTGAATCTGATTCTTTATTCAGCTTATTCATCATATCTTAATTGACCTGCACTTGTAAGTTGTGTACCGTTCCCGGCACTGCAAGTCTAAGACGTTCAATTGGCAAGCTGCTGGATTTGCTCAGTCACAGTCTCTCGCTCTTGTTCTCACAGTCTGTTGCACTAGCGGCACAAAGTCAGCTTTGAAGGCCTACGCCTGACCAGCCCCTCCTACTCCTTCCGCTCCAAGTTCTACAGCCCTAACTGTGTTGTGAAAGTAGCCCTCGTCCTCTGGCCTGGGCACGTTGAGAGAGATGGAGCCTGGAGGAGGAGCAGCAGCCTCAGGGGAAGCAACGGGGGCGGCAGATTTGACGTGTGATGCCGTCTGACTGGCGGCAGGTCTTCTGACGGTCAAGAGGACTGCACAGACCACCGCCACAACGAAGCAGAGAGACGTGAACAAAGCAATGGTGATCTGTGAGAGTCAGCCGCTCAGTGGGTGAGATGTTACAGCGGCATCTCGCGCTTCACTCGGAGTACCTGAGTTTGCAGCTGGATGTTCTCGCTGACCATGTCATAGCTCCTTTCATACCCGATCATGGTGGCAGAGTATCGGAGTTTCCACTGAAAGGAAGTCAATCATCCCAGACTGCTTGTCCCCTCTCCGTCACGTACTTTTCCGTTGATGCAAACACGTGCTTGTTGATACACTTCAGTGCACATAGTATCTCCGTGTCGACAACTGACAGAAGCTCTTTGAGCCTAGCTGGGATTTCAAGTAATCAGGTCTTACTCTTTACAGCTGTTGTCTTTGCAGTATCCCTCCCAGTCGACCACACTCGTCTTGAAGTTGAACCTGTCGATACAGCAGCTCAGATCAGGTACGAGAGCAGGTACAAATACCCCCCGCCTGTGATGGACATTTGCTCCGCTTGACAAGTGCCATTGATGACTTTGGTCCCTGAGACGTATACCGTCTACACATGGATTGCTTCACAACATCGGCACACAGGACAGGAGAGCTGTGGAGCAAAAACTCACGGGAATACAGATAGCTGGGGTGTTGATGAGCTTGCCAACCAAAAGGTTTCCCCCGCACCCCGTTCCCACACATTGAATCTCATCTGTAACCAGGAAAGCGTTCTCCTCAATGCGGCCGCAGAACCGATTCTTGTTCTTCACGTGAATGTAGCCAGTGGAATACAAATGCCCGGAGCTGCACAGCAATCAGGCTCAAACAAATCGTATCGTCTGATTGCAACTCATAGCAACTCACTCGTAGCTCTTGGAAACAGTATCCGACACGATGTCCTGCCTGGTGTTGCAGAAGTCGTACTCGTCTGGCAGATCTCTTTTCTTACAGACGCTGCGTATCTTGAGCGATTGATATTGACTGTAGTGGGCGCCTACAAGAGCTCTCTGCTGCTCAGTGTATCTGTCCAGCGCGTTCAGGGCGGACGAGAACTTATTGAGAGTGAAGTCGTTGGCACAGTATTCATCCGTATCGCAGTCACAGTCGGTTCGGCACTGCACGCACACGCCGATGTAGATGTTATCCACCACCTTCGTGTCCAATGTCGCCATGCCTTCGTCGTTCCAGAGCGGCATGCAGATTGGGTAGTCCTTGTCATCACAATCAGCCTGAACGTTGCACTGCTTGTACGTGTGATCGTCAGCTGCAACGGGTCCCGCTAGGAGGAGAAGCGAGAGGAGGAGGAGGAGGGGGAGGGAGAGAGGAGTTCGTACAATGCTTGCTCCCTGCATCATTTTTCGTCTTGCCGATTGGTCCCCCACCCCCCACCCAGCCCCTTCCAAATGGGCTATGAAGTACCGGTACTGTACCATTAATGGTCAGCACTACGATGACTGCTGTCCCCTTTGCTCGTCGTGATGTTTCCGCTGCTTCCCATCCCATTACTCAAAGTTAAGTTAAAAATCAGTACGAGGACAATCAGGAGAGTCGAGGAGGCTCGCACTGAGGCTCAGGGCCGCACACTGCCGGGCCGCACCGGCCCGGCGCCCGGGCCCGGGCGCCCGGCCGGGCCGCCGCCGCCGCGGTCGGCCGCGGCCGACTCTTAATACTGTGAGAGTCGGAAGTAAGATTGAGCAGCGGCGGCGTACCGGAATGCACTGTGAACCCCGCCCCGCAATGATGGCAGCCAGGACAGTCCTTCCGAGCCCCAGCAGAACTGACTGGAATCCGTCACTGAGCACTGAGACTCTTTGACAAGTTCCGCAGCAGAATCCGTCACATCGGCCCTGAGACTCTTGCCATCCGTCACAAAGTGAATCGGCGTACAGGAATCCGTCTGGGAATCCGTAGCCTCGGAAGGGAAAGAGCGGGGATGTGGGGAGGGGCGGCCGGAATGGCGTGGGGGCGGAGGGGAAGGGTGATGGGATGGCTGCTGGGGGTGCTGATGGTGGACGCGGCGTTGAACGGAGGAGAGCAGAAGTTGCGACAAGACATGCTGAGAAGCAGAGAGTCGCCTCCTCCTTACTCTTCTCCTGTCCGGTTTGTGCTCCTCCTTCTGACCTCGGATCCTCTTGTGACGGTTGTGGCTTGCAGGAATGTCGAGGGACGAAGACAAGATCTGATCGAGGAGCCCGTCGTCCTCCATGAAGCATGGCTTCCAGGCCATGGATGGTCTCTCTCCGTCGCGCGTTTCGATGTTGACAAGCTAGGGTTCATCGCGCTCGAGCCAATACGACCCCAGGACAGGGTCCTACATGTGGAGCATGTGCCGGCATGGCAACTTGGCTCTGAGGGCGTGAAGGTCAGAACATGTGCCTGAGATGACGATGATGTTTGAAGTTTGGTCTCTCCAGGCGCTCCTTCTAGATGAGACGAGACAGGTGGTCAAATTGAAGATACTCAGGGACGAAAGGGAAGCAGCGAGTGATGAGGAGGAGGGGTTGGAAGAATCGCAGAGCATGGCTCTGCGAGAACCCAGCAAGATGAGCTCTTGTTCGACGATGGAGATTGTCTTGTACAGGAAGACAAAGACTGTGAACTTAGAGAGCGCAGGAGAGCTTATCCACCATCTGAGGGGAGTGAGATGCCGGGGAGATTTGATCAGTCTGCTGACATCCATGTCGAGGATGATGAAGTTCAGGGAGAAGTGGAACGTTGACGAGCTTGCATGCAACACGTTTCAGAGGACATTGGGAAAGATTCAAGAACTTGCAGCGAATAACGCGAGCTCGTGGGACCGGGATCCAGAGGCAGCAGAGATTGTCTGTGAGCTGTCAAAGTCGATCAGCGAGGAGCTGGGGGATGAGTTGAAGCTTCTGGCGTATCAGGCGTTGGTATCAAAGGCCTTGCTCAGCATGAATGAAAGGTCTTCGATGGCCGATGAAACATGCCGCCGGAAATGGTGGAATGCGATCAGGGACTGCACCCAGGATTTCTGGGAGCGCACGAGCTTGCGAAGAAGTGAAGTTTTAGATGTCACTGCTCTTGCCTTCTGCCATGGGAGCTTTGATTGTCAGATTGGCAATCATGACTGGAAGTACGTCACAAGAAATTTCGAGGCTTCAGAAGAAGATGTGGAATGGCTGACGGGACTTGTTCTGGGGGCTGCAGATCAAGTTCAAGTATCCGAGTTGACGTGGAGGTGCCTTTTGAGCACAACGATGTCAGTCTGCAAGAATACTCTGGATGTGAAATTTAACGCGAGCAAGGCTTGCAAGATGATTCAGAGGTTGACGGCTGTTGGCGCGAGATCGCGCGAGGCTGTGATCGAAATGGTGAAAACGTTGAGCAGGACAATCTTACACGGAAACCCGTCAGGAAAGTTCAGCCGTGTCTTGCGACAAGTGCTGGAGATTGTTGGAAAAGGGGAGGCAAGCTTCACAACAACGGCGTTGACATGCTTTAACAGAGCTCTGTCGGAGTACATGCGCGAGGCTCCTGGTTGTGGGGTTGAGTTCGATTTCGACATGGCGGACTTGATGGGCGTGCTGCTCAAGCTCCCAGCACTTCTTTCGTCTCCTCCTGACGAACAGTTCTTCTCTTCGCTGATGGAAACAGCGTTCCTGTGTGTGAGGAAACTTGAGGTGCACCAGAATGTGGCCGACGACGTGTTTACAGCTGCAGAACAAGTCGATGCTCTCTGTCCTGCAGTCTTGAAGTGGTTCTTCCTGGTCAAGCACGGAGATCGACACTCGCTCCAACAAGTGATGAATGTCCACAGAAAAGTTTGCCAACAGCACAAGTCGCGCGAGCTCTTCGATTCCACGATCCTGTTTCTGACCTCGGTGAATGCTGTTGATGAAATGCTGGAGACGCTAGGGGAAGCCGATCGGATGGGGCTGACGCTGAAGAACTCAAGTTACCTTGCTGCTCTTATGCACGCAAGGTCAGCAGAGGAGGCGATGACGGTGATGGATTCCATCCCGAGCAAGGCGCTGGAAGGAGGCGGCACCTTGTCGGCATATCACGCTGCCATGTCGAGGAAGCTCAAGTCGAAACAGCGGCTGGTGGAGAAGCAGGAGGAGTTGAAGAGGGCCGAGGATGAGATGAAACTGGCTTGTGACAGGAAGGTCGCGATATATGAGATGGTACGGCAGATGAATCGGCATCAGCTGTTCAGCCGATTCACTGCAAAGCCTTCAGTTGTCACTTGGAACTCTCAGAGCCGTAGGGCATGCAATTGGGAGAGAAGTGCTGGTGAGGCAGGGGAGGAGGGAGGAGGGACGGGAGCCTTTGCGCCTCTGCTGAGAGAGACGAAGGCGGAGGAGGTTGCTACTTCTGAATGGAGCGAAGAGAGGCAGCAAGAATGCATGGAGGACCGGGAGCAGGAGCAAGGGCAACAGAGGGCGAAGGAGCAGCAGCAGGAGCCATCCGGTTCGATTTCAAAAGAAGATTTCGGATCAGCGCCAGAGGAGATGAGTGAGCACGCGGCGCATACAGAGAAGGAGCACGAAAATGAGCAGGAGACGGAGCAAGAGGAGCAGGAGCAGGAGCAGGAGACGGAACAGGAGCAGGAGCAGGAGCAGGAGCAGGAGCAGGAGACGGAGCAGGAGCAGGAGCAGGAGACGGAGCAGGAGGAGCAGGAGCAGGAGCCAGCTGGTTTTGAGGAGAGTGGGGCTGAATCAAGTAGGGTTGGCGAGGTCAAGACCGAGAGCAGTCGAGAAGAGACGGAGGAAGGAGGGCTTTTTGATGGCTCCCCAGAGCAGGATGAGGCAGTGGAAGAGCAGGAGGCGGCGGCGAAGGAAGTGGGGGAGGGGGAGCAAGTCGAGGAGGAGGCTGATGATTCCATGGAAAAGTCTGCATCTCCGACGGTAGAAGCGGAAGGAGGGGGGATCAGCGAGGGGGGGGAGTCTGCCAGGACCTCGAGCAACGCGGTGAGATCGACTCAAGGCGAGGAGGAGGAGGAGGAGGAGGAGGAGGAGGAGCAGATATCATACGGGGAGGTAGAGTCTTCGATGGCATTGGAACAAGAGCGAGTGACGGAAGACAAGGAAGTTAACGATGCTCAGACCAGGAGCAGCACTGAGGAGGAGGAGGAGGAGGTGGCTATGAGCTCTATGGAAGGGAAGGAGGAGACCGGGAGCGGGAAAGAGGAGGAGGAGGAAGAGGAGCAGGTGGTTAGTCAGCAGTCAGCAGGAGCGTCGGATGTCAGCGGAGGAGGTGGAATGGAGACTGTACATGTCGACGAAGTGGCAGAGGATGGAGGAACGGAAGAAATTGAGCAACAGCAGCAGGAAAATGCTCTGATTGGGGAGGAAGGCCGGGAAGAGGAAGACAAGACCGAGGAGAAGGAGGAGATGGTGGCGGTGCAGGAGGAAGAGAAGGAAGCGGAGCGTGAGGAGGAGAAAGTGTCGGAGTCAATCAAGGTATTAGAAGTTGCGAGTGAAGACAAGGAGCAAGAGATGAGGACTGAAGAAGACGCTGGTCATCGAGAAGAAGACAGAGCAGAGGAGATTGGAGAAGCGCTGCAAGCTCAAGAAGAGCGGGAGGAGGAGCAGGAGAATGATTCGGCCCGGACGTCGAGCAAGGAGGATGAATCCGTGAAAGACTCACAGGAGAGCCCACAAGAGGAGGACGAGGACGAGGAGGACGAGGACGAGGACGAGGACGACGAGGACGAGGAGGAGTCGGCCTGGACATCTAGTAAGGAGGATGAATCCGTGAAAGACTCACAGGAGAGCCCACAAGAGGAGGACGAGGAGGAGGACGAGGAGGAGTCGGCCTGGACGTCTAGCAAGGAGGATGAATCCGTGAAGGAGTCACAGGAGGTGAACAAGAGCTCACAACAGGAGGAAGAGGAGGACGAGGAGGTGGACGAGGAGGAGTCGGCCTGGACGTCTAGCAAGGGGGGTGAATCTGTGGAAGAGAAGGAGGAGGAGGAATCTCTGGGCCAAGAAGAGCCATCGGGGGTTTCAGAGGAGGATATGGAGGATTCTGAATCTTCCAGAGAAAGCAGCGAGGAGGAGAGCAAGGAGAGCGAGAAGGATGAGGAAGACATTGACTCGGTTCGAGATCAGCAAACGGAAAGCAGCGATTCGGTGCAAGGAAGCGAGAAGGACGAGGACGAGGACGAGGACGAGGACCAGGGAGAGGACCAGGAAGAGGACCAGGAAGAGGATGGAGGAGAAGCTTCTTCGAGTGAAAGCGCTCGCAACGACGAAGGTTGGAAGGACGGAGGAGCAGCTCGGGAACTGGAGGGGTCAGGAGTGGGTGAAGTGGACAGTGGGCTGACGGAGGGGACCAGAGCAGAGCACGGGAAAGAGGATACGGAGGGAAGGGAAGTCGACGGTGGAGGGGAGGCAGAACAAATGACAGCGAAAAAGGAGCAGGAGCAAGAGCAGGAGGAAGGGGGACGAGAGGCGGGGGTGGATCTGAGTGAACACCCGGCAGAAGAAGCGGGAGGATTTTCGATATCAGCTGAGAAGATCGAAGAGGAGGGAGGAGGAGGGAGGGAAGGGGCTGGCGGCGATGCAACAGCAGGAGAGCCAGACTCTTGCAAGGAGGGAAGAGAAGCAGAGGGAGAGGGAGAGGTCAGGCAGCAGCAGGAGGAAGACAAGGAGGAGGACGCAACGAAGATGGTGTCCGAAGGGGAAGATCGATCTGTGATGGGAGGAAAGAAAGCTGCGGAGGACGATGCTGGTGAGACTGAGCTGGGGAAGGAGGCGGAGCAGAGTTTGGGGATGAAGCATGATGGTAGTGAAGAGGGGGGTGGGGAGGCGACTGGATGTGAGGGGCTGGATGGAAGAAAGAAGGAGATGAGCTACAAGGAGGAGGAGAAGCTGGAGGAGGTGGAGCAGAAGGATGGGGAGGAGCAGAAGGAGGAGGGAGGGGAGAGGGCGTCGATGGGCGAGAAGGATGCTGCGAGGGAGGAAACGCAGCCAGGGGACCTGGCGCATACATCTTCGTATGAGCTGTGGGAAAAGGAGCTGAGGGAAGGGACGAGGGAAGAAGAGGGAGGCGGTTCCTCCCCCCTGCTGCGGTCACGCCCAGCAGATGAGGAGCAGCTGCGAAGCCACTTGGAGCTGGACGGAGACGAGGGTCTCAGGTGGAGGAGGACAGATGGGTGGCTGGAAGATGACGAGGGGAGTTGGCGGAAGGGAGCCCAGGAGGGAGCAGCTCACTATCCAGCTGGAGAGTTGCTGAGCTTTTCGGCCATGGAGAGGCAGGAGAGGTCGAGCTGGAGAGACACCATGGTAGCTACTACAGACGAGGTGCCCACCAACCGATTCGAGTCGACCTCACAATGGCAGCACGAAGCCTCCGCCGGGCTGATGGCCAGCTCGGCTGACACAGACAACTTCTTTGCGGCTCGAGATGACAAGCTGCAGCTGAAAGACGAGAATTACAATGAAAAGCTGCAGCTGAGAGATGGTCGAGTCCAGCTGAGAGATGAACTGAGACACGACGAGGTACAACCAGAAGAGGCGAGAATGAAGCTGAGGGTAGAGGCTCCTCAGCTGGAGTTTGACAAGCTGCAGCTGGGAGATGACGAGATGCAAGGAGCTGAGGGGAGTGTCGAGCTGAGAGATGTGAGTTGGAACCTCGAGGAAGCAGAGAAGGTGGGAGGGGCAGCGCACCGGACGGAGTTCGAGGGTGACGAGGGCAAAGTGAGGGGAGAAGCTGGTGCTGCGGGGAGAGTTTGCGGGGAAGCAGCCGATCTGCGAGAGATCGAGCTGGGGGAGAAGGAAAAGGACGAGGAAGTTGAGCTGACAATGACAGCTGAGAGCGTTGATGGCGATGTCAACTTCTCGACCCCGAGGCTTCGGCCCCCAGCTGCGGCCCAAGCTCTCGAGCCCGCGAACTTCAACGTCTCCTCGCTGGACGACGCGCAGACAGGGTCGCTGCAGTCGTTCATCCTGAACGACGAGCTGAGCACGACGGTGCAGCAGGGCATGGAGAGCGTGGAGGGGAACAGGGAGCAGCGCGAGTCGATCTTCTCTCGCCTCTCCATGGAGGCCTCATGCGAGGCGCTGCAGCATGACAACGTCTTCTCATCCATCTGCGAAGAAATCTACCAGGAGGCGAAGGTGATGGAGCAGGAGGAGCCAGAAAAACCAGAGGGGCAGGCGAATAATGAGGAGAAGGCAAAGCAAGAGGAGCAGGCCAGACAGGAGGAGCAGGCGAGACAAGACGAGGAGGACAGGCAGGTCGAGCAGGTGGAGCAGGAAGCTGGGCTTTACCAGAGCATGCCGGAAGATGCAGCTGACGTCTCGCACACGACGCACATTTTCGACTCGGCTGCGCCGGAGGATCATGAGAGGGCGGCGGCAGCGCCGGAGAGCCGGAGAGGAGCGAGGGAGGAGGTGAAAGAGCGAGAGGAGGCAGAGGGCAAGGCAGACAAGGAGGAGACGAGAAAGCTCAGAGCAGCTGAAGCAGCAGCAACTCCCCTCAAACTGCGGGGCGACAGGGACGGAAAGAAGATGAGAAGCCAGGAGCAGGAAGCTGCTCCTGCCCCTGCCCCTGCCCCTGCTCCTGCCCCATCTCTTGCTCCTGCTCGTGGGACGAGGGGAAAGACTCGCAGCGTCTCGTCGTCTTCGAGAAAGCGACCCGAAGAAGCGCGGGAGTCTCAGGTGAGGAGGAGGAGAGGAGCCCCAGGGACACCTGACGTTCCTTGCAGGTCAAACCCAACCCGATCAGTAGAAGAGAGCAGGAGCTGAAGCAGCGGAGGGAGCAGGAGCTGAAGCAGCGGAGGGAGCAGGAGCTGCACTTCGAAGAGGTTCCGGAGGAGGAAGACTTCTTGCCGACAGACTCGTGGGAGGACGAGTGGATGGACGAGGTCCTGGAGAGCAGCTGAGGACTTACTGGCCCTGTTTACTCGCCTCCTCCTCATCCTCGTGCGGCTCCTGCCACGTAGGCTGCCAGGACGGCATCTCCTCCAGGCCTTCCCAAGTCTATGGCGTACTGGCCCATCCTGTGCGACGGGAAGCAGCAGATCCTGAGAGAGGAGTAAGGAACGGTATGGAGGCAGAGGAGGAGGAAGAAGGGGTGGAGGGAAGGGAGGAGGGAAGCGATCAGCTCACCAGCCCCTCCTTCTCGCCATCTCCTCCTCGTACTCCTGGACGACCTCGATCTCTCTTGGGTTGACCTGCTTCCATCCTCCTCTGACAAGCCTCCTTCTGATCACCTCGGGGGTTGGGGGAGGAGGAAGAGGAGGCGATCGTTTGCTGCCCACCTCCTTTGTCCACTTGCTGTCCAACTTGCTGGAGAGCAGGCGGCAGACCTGAAGCTTGACATGCTCGGGATCTTCCTGGCTCTGTACAGGGTCAGTCAAAAACGGCGAGGACGAGAGCCAAGTGGACAAGAGGACGAGGACGAGGACGAGGACGAGGACGAGGACGAGGAGGTCAACCAGGCCGAGGAGGTGGAGGAGGTCATTGATGACAGAGGTCTTGACTTCAATGTCGAGAGGAGAGCTTGTCCCCGTGGACGGGAGGCTGTTGAGCTCAAGCAGCCATGGCTTCAGCTGGTCGTCGAGCAACACGTCGATCCCGAAGAGGCTGAAGCAGCTGGACTGCGATGCGGCGACGCCCCTGCTGGCTGAGATCGCTTCCTCCTAGAGGAGAAAGCCAGTCAGCGGTAACGGGGAGGGAGCAGGGAGAGAGGAGGGAAGGTGGAGGAGGAGGAAGAAGATGAGGAGGAGGAGAAGGAGGAGGAGGAGGACAGAATTTGAGCAGAACCTTGAACATGATGAAAACTTTGGTGATGGCTGTCTTGATTCGCTCCCACACCCCTCGGTTCCCTTCCCTCTCCCACTCCCTCCTGATGATATCAATGTGCCACTTGTTCCCCGCAGGTCGCGTCCTCGAGCTGGAGCCGCTGAGCGCGTAGAGCTCGTGAAACTTTTGAAAGTTGGAGTTGGTTATGTGCCTGACAGAGCCCCGTCAAGGCGAGACAGGAATGGGAAGGGAGGGAAAAAGCAAGAAGATGGGAGGAAGAGAGCAAAAGGATAGGAGGAGAGCAAGAGGACAGACTGGGAACAGACCTGAACAGATCCTGGGGCCTCGAGAGATCATATTCCTCACTGCAGAATCTCCCATACCTGCCATTGAAGAATCGACTTCAACTCGCTCCCTTCCCTCCTCCCTCCTCCCTCCTCCCTCCTCCCTCCTCCCTCCCTCCTGCATTCCTCCTGCCTCCTTTCACTCACCCTTGCTCGTGGATGTACAAGCGGAGGGGATCAGAGCTCGTCACAGCCACGTACAGTCTCAGGTCATACTTCCTGCCCTGCAGCAGGTGAGGGTTCATGATGTACTGCTGTACCACCAGCCTCCTCCTCTCCTTCAAGAACGCGTCGGATACTTCCGTCATCAGTCTGATCCCCTTCCCCCGGGTCCCTCCCACGGGCTTCACGATGTACGGCCCTCCTCCTCTCCTGTGGTGAGCTAGCAGCTCGTCTGCGTGCTGGGGAAGAACGAACGTCAGCGGAACGTTGTCCGCCAGGCTCGACCCCCTCGAGCTGTGGGTCCGAGCCACCTCCCCGAGCGTTGCTTTGTTGTTTAGGGAGTCCCATCCTGGCAGGTGATTGTGCTTCTGACTCGGCTTCAACCTGCTGATCTCCTCGGAGGACAGGGACGACCCCCAGGCCACCAGCCACTCCTGCGCGCTGCTGCCAGCAGTGTAGCCGTGCCCTGCAAGACAAGCTCGGATACACTCCGAGACTGGCCCTGTCGCACGCCAGAAACGCGGAGCCACCGACGTGCTGGGAGGTCTGCTCCTCCTCTCCGTCAGAGGGGGTGAGACTTGTGTGGAATGCCGATGGGAAGCATTCAAGGAGCAGCTGGTGCAGACGTCGAACACGGGGATGTTTCCTCCTTTCAAGAATCCTCCACAGATCGCGCATGTCAGCCTTGCCGGCTTCAACAGTCTCTCCCTCGATCGAGATCTCCCCTCCTCGACTTCCCGCGCGTCACAGTACGGGGGTGACAGCGGGATCACCGTAGACATCATTTCATGTAGCGAGTTGTTCCAAGAAAGAGGAGGCGCCTTGTCAGGGGAGGCGATGGAAGGACTACCATGCACAGATGCAGGGGCTGACGATACATACTCTCCACGCAGATCGGAGGAGAAGATGGTACGCCATACATCACCCAGCACCTGCATCTTCTTGCTCCCTTCACTACAACTGTCCTCCTTCAACCACAATAACCTCCCTCCTCTTTGCACTTCTGCATTCCCGTATCATACCCCCTTTGCCACTATCTGCATGCATACCGGAAGTCTTCTCCCCTTTTCTCTTCAGCTTCTGCTCTGCTCTGCTCTGCTCTGCTCTGCTCTGCTCTGCTCTGCTCTGCTCTGCTCTGCTCTGCTCTGCTCTCCGCTCTCCTCCGCGTCCCCTTTGTTTGTTCCAACAAACAACTTTTGTATCGTACAGGCGCAGTCAACATCTAACGAAACCCAGCCCCCCTCAGATCATTATCTCAATAAAAAGAAAGGCATTTATTGAATACTAGTAGCTGTCGAGTCGTTTTGAGTACTGCCCTCAAAAAGCTACTAACTAGTAACTCTCCGATCGGATGGCACTGGCAACTCCCGGTCCGATCCCGGACGGTCCGATGAACCGTGAACTGAGGCCCGGACTCCGGGGAGTCCGAGGCTCGGCGCGGCGAACTTGGCAACTTGCGCTGAGCCGGGCCGTCCGGCGCCGGTAATCATTGAAAGTTAAGTTAAAGAGCAGTACGGTACGAGGCCCGTGACCGCCGTCCGACAATCAGGTCAGTCGGAGCAGAGTCGCCGGGAAGTCCTTTACTCAAAGTTAAGTTAAAAATCAGTACGAGCCTGACAATCAGGAGAGTCCGAGTTGTAGTACGACGGTAGAACGTACTGATTTTTTAACTTCACTTTGAGTAAAAGAACAGCACTGTGACCACCGGTACTGCCTGGCCACTACCCGCACGGGCTACGGTACTGACTCACGCGGCGCGGTACGCGGTACGGTACTATAGCGGTCCCCGACCAGTCCGATGGTCACTAGTACCGCACAGTACTAGGACAAATGGCAGTGGGTCCTAGGATCGGACGGGGCCGTTATGGGGCGGGGATTGCCAGTAAAAGCAAGGGTAGGGGGAAAACAACCGTGAACGTTAAAAGTTGAAAGTTGTCAGGTGTATCTGCCTCCATCAGTGTGACTGGTCATATCCAACCCCTACCCCCATCCACCCCCCCTCATGCAGTGCCAGAACGGGGTGCTGTCGGATCGGACTGGGAGTGAGGTGGCACTGGTGGCCGTTCACAGTTGATGCTTAACGGTTTGTTACGACCGTTGAAGTCAGTTTGAGTGTTTGAATCATGGCGCGAGGCTCTCACAATAGGATACTAGGACCTAAAGTGTAGCGTGGTATTGGACCTGGTCCTATTGTATTGCACCGTGGGCAACAGACGGACCCCCGGGAGTGGCAAGGGACCATGTCAAGGGGTGTGGCATTGTTACGACCCCTTTAGCGCAGTTAACTAAACATCTCCACCCCTCCTTTCTACTATTACCACCCCCACTTCTCCCTAGCCCCACCCTCCCCTCCCCAGTACACAACATGACAAGCACCCACAGCCACCCACCCCCTTTCAACCGGGAGGATTTCCGAGGAAAAGGAGAGCGGGGCTGGTGAACGTGTTGTGGAGGCACGCCGGCGACCATGCGCGCGGGAATGATACCTCTCCTCCTCTCCCTCCTCCTCGTCAGCGTCTCTGCCGAGTATACCTACACCGCATGCAGCAAACAAGCTGATTGCACAGATAAGAGCTACCCCTACTGCAAGATCATCTGGAACGACTCAGGCATGACCACTACCAGCTCTGCTGTCAAGGGAACCACGTACTCGGGTGTGTGCGTGCAGTGCAACTCAGACTGTGACTGTGACTTGAATGAGTATTGTGCAAACGATTTCTCTCTATATATGGTGGAAAGCGCAATCAAAACAACTGCTGCTGCTTACAAAGAGGAATTCTCCAACAAGATTTCGACGTACTATGACGTGATGAAGAATTACAAAATCAGAAGCGTCTGCAAGAAGCGAGAGCTGTCAAAGGACTACGACTTTTGCGTGCCATCGACTACTATCAGGAACGACGTCATCACCTCAGTCTACGAGTGAGACTTTCCACTGAATGATGTCTGCTGTCAATCTGACTTACCATGTGCTTTCAGCAAAGTATCGTATGAGTCACAGTTCAGGTTTCATGAGAGCAACAAGAATCGATTCTGCGGCAACTTTGAAAGCAATGCATTTCAACAATCCGAGACCGTGAAATGCTTAAATTACGAGTAAGCGTGCGCAATGCTTGTGTCGATATATATCATGATTCGATCAATGCAGTGGCCAGAAATGTGCAACAGAATCTTATGTGACAGGAAACAGTTACAAAACGGCTACATTCTGCTTTCCGGTACTCACTCAGCAACAATTCAATGTTGATAGGATGTACATCATACCCTGACGTTGTGATCTCAGGGCGTAAAGAGCAAATTTGTGGATGATGCTGGAGGGTGTAAAGCAGCGGGCACGGAAATTGACAAACTAGAAACGGAGTATGAAAGCACGATGTCCAAAGGCGGGTATGTTTCGACTTGATCATTGCACTTCTCTGAACGTATGATGGTTCGCAGTTTCTCCTTCACCACCAGTGTGATTGACTGGATGGGTCATTGCGAAGACAACGAGTGTTACGAGTGATACTGTCCTCTACCTTCATCCCAGCACCTGATCATGGCTCTCAGTTGTAAACATGGAGACAAGACTTGTACCGGGACCGGAAGGCCGCGCGTGTGTGTGAATGGCAAGGTACTTGTTGCTCCTTGGTAGGCCTTGCATGCCTTGCCTCTTGACTTTTTTTCATCGCAGTGGAAGTTACAGTATACCCCTGACATGATGGGGTACGAGAAGACCTATGACATGGTCAAGGACAACATCCAGCTGCAGACACAGGTATGTCCCTCCTGCTCCCTGTCCGCCCCCCTCCTCCGACTGAGTCTTGACGGGTCCAGATCACCATCACTCTCTTCGCTTCCCTTTGCTTCTTCGTCGCGGTGATCTGTGCCGTGATTCTGATGATGAAGAAACCTTCGGCCGGTCAGGCTCCCGCTGCCTTCGAGATGAAGGCCCAGCCTGACACTCAGCCTCAGGTTTAACTTAGTAAGTTAGTAGAGCCAACTGAAGCACGTTCATTGTGATTGAACTGAAGTAAACTTGAACGTGAATAAAGAGATCCCTCGTACTACTGATTCAAGTTGCACCTTACCGTACTCCGAGTCAGTGTTTGAGCAATACCATAGTAGCCTGGCAGGCCTAACCTTGAGTGACTCCCCTTGTAAACTTTTAACTTTGAGTGAACTAGCAGGCTGCCCGGTGCCACGGTGGTTTCCCGGCGGCCGGCGGGCCGGCCAGGCCCTTTGCCCAATGATAGCAAGTTGGCCCTGTTGACGGCCGTTATCTATCACTTGGGTTGGGAGGGGGGAGGGGAGCGACAGTAGGGGTAGTTGACATGCAGCTCTGACC
Source organism: Guillardia theta CCMP2712 (assembly GCF_000315625.1). Classification (NCBI taxonomy): domain Eukaryota; class Cryptophyceae; order Pyrenomonadales; family Geminigeraceae; genus Guillardia; species Guillardia theta. Next base: position 308,473 of record NW_005434597.1, on the reverse strand, counting down.
GCGATGAGACCTTGACGTGCATATCTGGACCATCGAGAAGAGTTCCTCCGTCTCTTCTCCTTCACTACTCTTCCTCAACCTTGGCTCTCGATGTGCTTCGAGCCTGATATGTATGGATGGCCAGCCTCGACAACAAGCGAAGGCATCCCTTCCTCTCTCTGCGCGAGCTGGGCTCTGGCTGGGTTGAAGTAAGCTTGGCGGAAAGCAAGTTTCAAGCTCAGCTGTGCAGTGTCTTGTCAAGGAAATCCTTCGATGCAACTGTTGGCCATGCAATCTTCCGGATTATGGGAGGTTCGACGGACAACAAGGGAGGGATTTTTGTCGGGACAGTGCAGGATGGTTGTACGTCTGTGCTCGCCACAGCCTTTGGTGAGCGCAACGCTGGCGTGGGATGGGGCAGGGGCATGGCGTATGTCCGGTGGGTGGAGGGGGCCCGATCAAGAGGGAGAGAGAAACGATATCCCTTCTACCCCAACACGCAATACGTGAATGTGCAGCAGCTACACCAACTCTACCAATACAGTGAGAAGGATGTCGAAGAGCTCCTGGCCCGCTGGGGGATGAAGAGTTTGATCGCGACATTCCGCCGCCTGGGGATTGATGGCAGGAAGCTCTACAACCTGACGGACCTGGACCTTGCCGACATGCATGTCAATGATCCCCGAGAACGTGCGAGCATCCTTCACAACGTCAGCCACATCATCTCTTGCTCCCATCCTTGCTGACGCAGCCCTGTCAGATCCATGCGCATTTCATCAAGCATCACGGGTTTGACGTAGGGGACGTGGTCAAGCTCGTACTGGACGTTCCTAGAAGGGAGGTCAGTATGTACAAGCACCTCGAGGGGAAGTGGAGGCTGCTTGGGTCATGCGAGCTCCCTCATACCGAGGGTATCCCATCCTCAGCTCCATGGAGGTTCGGGGTCACTATCTACTGCCCTCAAGATGTAGTTCAGGTGAGTTTGAAAGCTCTTCGTCCCCCATGGTTGACTAGCGCGGAAGGTATACGTGGGAGAAGGGACTGGAGAGGGCAGCAAAGTCATCTCCCCTCCACTTCTGGGAGTGGAAGCACACCAAAACGCCCACCATCGTCCTTCCAACTCGCAGCAAGGAGCGAAGGCTGTTCCGAAGGATCTTCACTGGAGGTACTTCATGGCCGTAGGTAAGTCGCCATGCGCAAATGGTAGCTTCACATGACTGCTCTGGGCACAGGAGAGGCTGGAGCGACTCTAGGAAAGAGAGTGCTGATCTTATTCCTATCCGACAGGAGCATGTTCCTGGAAGTTGTCACGGCTGACCAGGGGGGGTTTCACTTCCAGACGACTTGTCAAACTTGGGATCATGAGCTGGACTCCACCAACACGGCCCACGTGCAGAGGGTGAACAACGAGGGATCTTTCAACGCGACCTCCTGGCACCTCCCCCATGTGATCGAGAGGCTGTCGAGAGACGAGGCTGGGACGGTGAGAACCTGGCGGCTCTTTGGCAAGGGGGAAGGAGTGGAGTGGAGTGAGCTGGGCTCGAGGAAATCGAAGCGGTCAGCAGGCCCGCAGTTTCACTCGTCCTTGCAAGGGTGAACGCTCGCGCCCCACGCTGCCTCATGTCTTAGCTTGACTCGCCAGGTGGTCGTTCTTGGTCGACTTCAGCGAGGCGGACGGCCGAGGTGACAAGTTCACAACAGTCGTCCTGAAGAACCAGAAGGGCCTGGTCAGCTCCTATCGTTGCCCTGCGGCTTCTCACCTCCTGGCAGACTGTCTACCTCGTCCCTGACGGGTTCATCGTACTCGGCTCGCGGAAAGCTGTCAGGGCGCGAGGACAACTCGCGAGGTTATTTCACTAGTTCTTTATCTTATTGTGCACCCGGCGTCGGAAAGTTTGCTGCCGGGGAAACTTACGCCATGCCGCAGGGTTGTTGCTCATGAGGAAGCGGAGACGGAGATAGCCACCTTGAAAGTGTCATAGTAGTGAGTAAAGATGTGAACTGCGAGTCGGGAGTCACTTCAAGTTGTGAAGGTTCTGGCAAGTCCGGACCGTGTACGGTCCCGCCGGGGCCGCCGCCGGGCCGCCGGGGAGTCACCGCCCGGTGCCGCTCACGGTTCCGGCCCGGCCCGGAGCCTGTCCCTGCTGCGGGCACCCAGCACGGTGCACTGAGTGCCCGGCGTTGCACTGCGGCAAGTTCCGGGCCCAGTCGGGCCCCCCGGGCCGGCCCTCCGCCGGGCCCGGTCGGACGCCGTCGGACCGGGTCAACTTACTCAGAGCCACTGACTGTACTGCGGCCAGAGCTTGGAGTACCCCACCCCTGCGTCCAAGTTGTTGAATGGGTGAATCAAGGGGGTTCATGGGCGGGCACGTGTAGGGGGTAGTAGGCCACCAAAATCCTCAGCAGTGGGGGGGTTGGGAGGTGGGCAAGGGTGGATTCTGTATTTGAAGGGGTAGTGGGAATTAGCTGAAGTGGGTGGGGTACGTAGGGGTGGGTAAAGGTGTTGATGCTGAATAATGGTGGGTGGATGGAGATTGATATGGTGGGTGGTGGGTACTTCATGGACTATGGTAGGGTACTGAAAGAGAAATGGGAGGGTTAGGGTTCAGACTTTTGGTTTTGTGGGGATGGGGTGGCTATCAAAGGTTTTGCTAGTAGGGTAGGGTAGACAATGGTAGGGCAGGGTAGGTGCACTGGAGGGTGGGGTGTTCCAGGACATCATGTAGGGTGGGGTAGGGTATTCGGGGTGTGCAATGGCGGTGGTGCTGGTAACAGGAGGAAGCGGGCTGGTGGGGAAGGCGATCGAATGGCAGGTAAACCATCATGGACGATGATGTCAAGGAGGAGGAGGGCGAGGAGGAGAGGAGAAGGAGAGGAGAGGAGATGTGTTCATGCAGGGAGAGAATAGATAATATGATCAACAGACGCCGCAGTGCGGGACAGAGGGAGAGAGGGGCTGAGAGAAGCAAGGTTCTGAGTTGAAGGGCCGACAAGAGCGGATTCTGAAAATGCAGGAGACAGTGATGGAGACGAAAGACGAATGCGCTCTTGATGAAATAATCCTGATCGGAGTAGAAACAGCTGAGATAAAGCCCAACGCGATGAAGCACTCCGAACAAGTGGAACGGGGGTGGTTGGAGGGGAGAGGGGAAGGATTGGGAGATCTGTGGAGGAGACGTTGCAGAGATAGTGTAGAGGAAGAAGTGGAAGTCGTTCGGCTCCATCCTCGCAGATGTGGTCAGCAGTTGAGTGGGAGCAGAGAGAACCATTTCGTGATGGTTTGATTTACGAGCATTTTTTCGCTAGGTGGAGCACAATCACCCATCAACCAACGGTGCCAAGTTTATCTTTCTGTCCTCTAAGGATGCAGATCTACGGTAAAGCTCTGATATCTTGTCTCGTTTCTCTGCTCACGACTGAAACGCGATCCAGGAATCTCGAACAGACGAGGACGGCGTTTATGAAACACAAACCCACACATGTCATCCATCTCGCAGCTAGAGTGGTGAGATGCTGTCCTGATGCGCATCTCCGGCGCTAAAGTTCCTCAATGCAGGGAGGATTGTTCAAGAACATGCGCTCTAAGGTCACCACCAGCACTAGCCCATGCACGTTCCGGCTTCTGTGATGTCAACGGTTGCAGGTTGAGATGATGACGGAGAATATCATGATCAATCAGAATGTCCGTGCTCGCAGTGACGGAGCTCGACTTGTCGGCCTGACTCTCCTCCTCAGGTCCTTCAATGCGCTCACGAGTGTGGAGTCGATCGATGCGTTAGCATGACTTCCACTTGCGTCTTCCCCGATAAGGTCTTTCCCCCCCTGCAACAGTCTTCTTCTCATCCCCTTCCTATAGATCCCCAAGTACCCGATCACAGAAGATCAGCTTCACGACGGGCCTCCTCATCCCTCCAACGAAGGATACGCATATGCCAAGCGCATGGTGTGTTGATTGTTTCCTGCTCTTCGGCCCCCTCGTTCCCTTGCTGTCCATTCCCGTCCTTCTCGTACTCCACTTCTACTGCTCACTCTCTGTCTCCCTAAACTTCCTTCTGTGCCCTCCCCTTCTTATTTCCTTCAGTCCTTCTCGTCTCTGCTCTACCTCTGCTCGATACCAACCGGATCTTATCGTCGTGCCAACCCTTCAGCTTCTCCTAGCTTCCTTTCTTTATCTCTCTTTTCCTCTCTCCTGCTCCTGCTATTTTCTTCACCTCTGACTTTGCACTCACAGCTTGAAGTGCTCAGTCGCGCATACAACGAGCAGTATGACCGCAGCTATCTTACCGTGGTGATGAAACTTTCCGTTCTCATCTCCTGTGTCTCCCCTCCTGCTCCCCTTCTGGCTCACTTGCCCATTTGAAGATCCCAACGAACGTGTTCGGGCCGCATGATAACTACAGCATCGAGGATGGTCATGTTGCGCCAGGCCTCATGCACAAGGTGAGGGAAAGGAGGAGGGGGAGACAGACATGCCAGGCGGGAGCGATGCCGTAGGAAGGAGAGATGGCGTGTGGAGGAGGGTCGACTGATGGAAGGGATCGCAGTGTTACCTTGCGAAGCAACGAGGAGAGGACTTGATCATCTGGGGAACAGGGAAGCCTCTCCGTCAGGTACACGACCTCGACGTTCCTCGTGCTCTTGACTTACTGTCCCCTAGTTCATCTTCTCTCGCGACCTCGCTGACCTCGTGATCTGGGCGACTCTGACGTACACTGTGAGAGGAGGCGAGAGGAGGGAGGGGGACTTGGAGCATGACAAGACCTGGCAGGGGAAAGACTCCCTGATGCTGTGTCCGGACGAGAACGAGGAGATCACGATCTCAGGTGCTTGAAAGTTGCGAGGACCCTGACAGTCTGATGTCTGCCTCCAGAGCTAGCGAAGACAGTTGCAGAGTGCATGGACTTTCCTCTCGACAGACTTGTAAGTCATGAAATTATGAGAGATGGGGACAGCCGGCGAGGACAGGAAGGCCAGAGGAGAGAAGGGAAGGGAAGAGGAGGGAAGAGAAGAACTCAGAAGAGCAGAGCAGAGCAGAGCAGACGAGAGGACGTTGAGTTTGCTCTGATCCGATTTCATCACAGAAATATGATACATCGAAAGCGGATGGACAGGAGAAGAAAACAGTCAGCAACAGCAGGTGAGGAGACTCGTCGTTTCCACTCCTCTCATCTCATCTCATCTCTTTTCTTTCCCAGGCTCCGTGGGCTGCGTCCTGGTAAGTGCAAGGAGACAGTGAGAGGTCTTGTGAAAGAGGAAGAAGGGAAAGACCAGAGGCAGGGAAGCAGGGAGGGAGGGAACCGTGGGTAAGACTGGGAGACAGGAGGAGAAGCAGGGGCAGGAGCAGAGGCAGAGACGAGGGCAGGCGCAGGAGGTTTCTTTCTGACTTTCTGCTGACAGACTTCCACTTTACTCCCTTCAAGGATGCCATGAAGATTAGCACGGACTGGTTCCAGGTGCCGTCCACAGTCCTGCTCCTCCTTCCCTCCTGCTCCTGCTCCTGCTCCTGCTCCTGCTCCTGCTCCTGCTCCTGCTCCTGCTCCTGCTCCTGCTCCTGCTCCTGCTCCTGCTCCCGCTCCCGCTCCTGCTCCTCTCCTTGCTCCAGTAGTTTGAACATTCATGGTTGGCAGGAGAACTACGACAAGTGCAGGATGTGAAACTCCTTCTCCTCCCCCTCCCTCTCCTCCTCCAAGGAGGAGGCGGGATAGAGCAAGTTCTGTCTTTTGCTGCTCGTCGATATTCATTCTCAGATTACAAACGCGATGAAGTTAAGCTCCCCCGTCGTCAGCCGCTGACATCTGTTCGTCCTCGGGCTTCTCGAAGTGAATCTTGAGCTGACCCCCCTCTTCGTCGATCGTCACCGTCGATCCATGCAGCTCCTTCTGCTCCACCATGTGGTACGCGAGCTGCGTCCCCACGATCTTGTAGAGATACCTGCAAGCTTGCGTCACCTCCTCCTCCGCCTCTTGCCCCCTCGTCTCCTTCGCTCCTTCCTCCATATTCTTCCTTGTCCCGTGCCCCCGTCCTCACATGTACTTCAACATCCTCCCTCTCCGCTTCCTGCCTCATGCTCTTGCCTATCCTCCCCTCCCCTTCTCTCCACTCTCCTTCCCTCGCTTCCCCTGTCCTGTCCTGTCCTCCTTTCTGCTCCCCTCCCCTCCCTTCTCCTCTCCGCTCCGCTCCCCTCACCTTCGGATCGGCCGTGCGCCATACGCCGGGTCGTAGGCCTGGGAGACGATGAGGTCCAGCGCCGCGTCTGAGCAGGAGAGCTCGAGCTTGTGCTCCTCCTTTAGCGGCTCAGCCATCTCACGCACCAGCTTCCTTGCCACCTCCCTGCTCCCAGTCAGACCCTCTACCCTCCCAGCACTCTCCTCCTCTCCTCCTCTCCTCCTCTCCTCCTCTCCTCCTCCTCTCTCTTCATCCTCCTCTCCTCCTCTCTCTTCATCCTCCTCTCCTCTTCTCTCTTCATCCTCCTCTCCTCCTCTCTCTTCATCCTCCTCTCCTCCTCTCTCTTCATCCTCCTCTCCTCCTCTCTCTTCATCCTCCTCTCCTCCTCTCTCTTCATCCTCCTCTCCTCCTCTCTCTTCATCCTCCTCTCCTCCTCTCTCTTCATCCTCCTCTCCTCCTCTCTCTTCATCCTCGTCTCCTTCTCTCCTCTTCTTCCCCTTTGTTCCTAGTGTCCTTCATCCTTCTCTCTACCTTCACTTCCTGTCCGCATCCTCGTCCTCGCCCTCGTCTTCTCTCTGTCCCCCATCCTCCTTCCCATTGCCCTTCCTGTCCCTCGTCTCCTCCTCCTCACCGGAGCTGTGAGATGCCCAGCCGTTTGAAGATCACGACGTCGTCGATTCTGTTGAGAAACTCCGGGCGGAGAAAGGACTTCAACTCTCGCATGACTAGCTGCCGGCATTTCTCGTCCACCTTGGAACCAATGAGAATCAGGAGGAAGAGGAGGAGAAAGAGGGACAACGAGGGTGAGTAGGAGGCTGCGGACCCGGGGAGGACGCGAAGGAAGGCGATGGGGGAGGAGGAGGAGCTACACGAAGTGGAGGAGGAGGGAGGGGAGGCGAGGTCAACGAAGAGGTGCAGGCGGTACCGATCCTTCTTCCGCGAGATGTTGAGATCCAATGTTGGAGGTCATGATGATGATGGTGTTTGCAAAGTCGACAACCTTGCCCTTGCCGTCCGTCAGCCTCCCGTCGTCCAGAACCTGCGCGCCTTGATAAGCCCAAGTCCACTCTTCACTTCTTTTCCGTTCTCCTCCTCCTCCTCCGCCACCTCAACTAACGGCACCTCTAACTGTCTGCCACACCGAAGTTTATTCCTATTTCTTCAAAGCGGTCGGTCTCATAGTTTTATCGTTTTTATGGAAATCCTGATGGTCTCA
>NW_005434597.1:298068-301013 GCF_000315625.1 Guillardia theta CCMP2712 | reverse complement strand
AGAGGACTGCGTGAAGATCCTGTGACACTTTCCTGTTGTGGGGATGCGGTCGGTCCCAGAAAGTCCTGTCTTCCATCCCCTCCGTTCAGCTGTTAGGCGGAATGGTGGACAATGACCGAGAAGGGGTGCAGATGAGTGGAGACACCAAGGATTGCTATAATGAAGGAGGAAGGAATCCGTGCATCATTTGTCGGGGTTGAGGTATGAAAGAGGAGGGAGGAGGGAGGAGGGCAGGAAAGGAGGAGGGCAGGACATACCAAGGGTGGAGGAGGAGGAGGGGGGGGCGAAAGGAGGAGAGATTGGTATGAATGATGTGGGGAAGGGAAACAGTAAGATGTGATAAACCAGAAGAAGAGCGAGGAATAGGACATGAAGGAGGAGAAGGAGAAGAAGAAGGAGGAGGTCAAGGAGGAGAAGGTGGAAGAGGACGAGGAGGAGGGGGAGGTGGATGTGGTAGTGATGATGATGGGGTCCCAGTTTGGGAGAGAAAAGAGCGGGAGCAGAGCTTCTCACCTCAATTCAGTCTTGCCGACGCCCGTGGGCCCTAGGAAGAGAGCAGAGCAGGACGGGAGTCTCACAGGAGAGATCCCAACCCTCGACCGGAGGATCGCCGTGCTCACCGCGTCAACCGCTTCCTCCTGCCCGACCACTCGCTTTCGGATCTCTGACTTGAGCTCCAGCAACCGGCTCCTCTCCGTCTTCCCCAGCCGGGCAACAGGGATGCCCGTCCAGCGAGACACGATGGAACGAACCTCGTCCGGACCCACCACCTCACCGGAGAAGATCGGGAGGGAGCCCGCGCTCGAGGCCGTCAGGTTCTGAAGCTCCTGCTGCAGGGCAGGGAGCACGTCGTACTTGAGCTCGGCGACTCGGTCGAGGAGGTAGCGCCGCTCCAGCTCCGAGATGCTCAGCTTCGTCTGTTCGATCTGCTGGCGTAGGTCGTGCAGCCTCCTCCTCCTGAACCTCTCCTCCTTGTACGCTGCCTGCAGAGGCCCCAGCTCCATGTTGATCCTGTCGACCTGCGCCTGGATCTCAGCCGCGCGGAGGGCGGACGAGGGGTCGTTGAGGTCCTTCCTGAGAACCCTCAGCTCTACGTCCAGCTGCAGCCGACGCCTCTCGAGCCTGTCGATCTCCTCCGGCTTCGAGTCCAGCTGGACGCGGATGGAAGAGCAGGCCTCGTCCACCAGGTCAATGGCCTTGTCGGGGAGGAAGCGCATGGTGATGTACCGCGAGCTCAGCTCACACGCCTGCACCAGCGCCGCGTCCGAGATCCGCACGCCATGGTGGGCCTCGAACTTCTCCTTGACCCCCCTCAGGATGGAAATCGCGTCCTGCACGCTCGGCTCTCCCACGTGGATCATCTGAAACCTCCGCTCCAGCGCCCCGTCGCTCTCGATGTACTTCCTGTACTCGTCGTAGGTGGTGGCCCCGATGCACCGGATCTGGCCCCGAGCAAGCGCTGGCTTCAGCAGGTTCGCCGCGTCCATCTCCCCTTTCTCGTTCCCCGCGCCGATGAGCAGGTGAAGCTCGTCGATGAAGAGGATCACCTTACCTTCCGACTTCTCGATCTCCTCCAGGATGTCGCGCATCCTCTGCTCGAAGTTCCCTCGGAACGCCGTGTTGGCCACCAGCGACCCGAAGTCGAGCGTGAACAGCTTGCACTCCCTCAGCGTGCTCGCTACATCCCCGTCAAGAATCCGCTGCGCCAGCCCCTCCACGATCGCCGTCTTCCCTACTCCTGGCTCACCCACTAGCACTGGGTTGTTCTTGGTCCGCCTGCAGAGGATCTGGACCAGCCTTCGGATCTCGTCCTCCCTTCCGATCACAGGGTCCAACTTCCCTGCACGGGCCTCGGCGATCAAGTCCTTTGAGTACTTCTCTAGCTCAGTGAAGCTCTGCTCGCTCTTGACAGCCTTGAGCCTCCTCGCCGCCCCCGACAGCTTGTTCGGGTTCACCCCCGCTTCCTCCAGCGCTGACCTCACCACGTCGTCCATCTCGACTGACAAGAGGAACAGCTCGAAAACGTCTACTTTCTCTCCCTTCATGTCGTTGACCGCCTTGTACAGCAGGTTCTGCAGCCTCGGGCTGATGTTCAGCTCCTCCCCAGCCGCTGCCCGATCAGTCCGATGGTTGGCGAGCCATCGCTCTAGACTCTTTGTCACCAGCTCCAGCACGTCGTTCTTCCGCTCCTCGTTCGTAGCGCTCGCCAGGATCTCCCGCCCGATCCCCTTCTTGTCCTCCAGCATCACCACAACGATGTGCACGGGGGTCAGCTCCGGGTTCTTGTACACCTTCGCCTTCGACTGGGCACGTTCCAGGACCTCGAGGGCCCTGTAGGTGTAGAGGTGGCTCTCGTCGCTAGCGTCGCCTCCTCTCAGTCTCAGTGACCCGGCTGTGCGGGAAGGAGGACGGGGGGGGATAAGAGATGGAGGAGGAGGATGAGAAGGATGAAGGGTCTCTGATGTAGTAGACAGTGAATGCGGGTTTGCGATGGCAACACGGAAGCTGTGAGGGGACGCTGAAGGACGAGTGGAGACGCTGATTGGGCGCCATGTCACGAACAGGATACTCACGATAATAGAAAACGATCTCATTGCTCCCATGGTCAAACTCGGCCAAAACTTTCACAAGGATTGAAGTGCTTCCATGCCTGGAGAGAGGGAGTGAGTGAAGGAACAAGAAAGTCTCATAATCTGAGACATTATCGTCGTGTTTGTGTTGTCGTCATCATCTATATCATCATCAACTCCAACTCCGACTCTAACTCCATCAGCAACTATACTATCACCCTTGTGAACTGCCATCTACCCTGGTTTGACCTGAGAGTGAGAAAAAACAATCTTCACTCGAGTTTGTTGGGTTTGTCACGAGATCTTATCATATCGTCTGCCATACTGCTCCTCTCGTCCCCCCTCTCCCTCCTCTTCTCACCATCAATCTATCTC